>NW_028230092.1:0-27575 GCF_053477565.2 Lygodium microphyllum | reverse complement strand
ATCCTTCGTTGAAGGTGATATGGTCTTCATCCGCGTATGGCCTAGAAAGAGCTCACTGTCCTTGGGGGAGTACAAGAAGCTAAGTCCAAGATATTGTGGACCTTATAAAATCACTAAGTGCCTAGGACCTAATGCTTACAGACTACAGCTGGCTGCCAGCAACCCTAAAGGTTCATAATGTATTCCACGTTAGCCTATTGAAAAAATATCTACCTAATTTGAATCATGTACTTGATGATCAGCAAATTGTAATGCCTAGCCAAGGAGTCCTTAAGCTACGGCCTGATAGAGTCCTAGATGTCAGGGAGAGGCATTTGAGGTCAAGGACCTTGAGAGAGTACCTCATCCAATGGAAAGATTATCCCGAAGAGGATGCCACTTGGGTGGATAAAGATACTCTCAACCAACAATACCCCTAGGTCCTCTTGAGATGAAGACATCTCGATTCCTCTAAGGGGGAGAGGATGTAACATGTTTTCTCCCCCATAGGAACACCCCCTCTTTAATTTAAAAAAAAATTATTATCATTAGTTCAAAATTTTTTAACCCCCCCTCTCTCTACCCATCGAGAGCACGTCAAGGAGATAGAGAGAGGGAGTGGTAGTGATGGCGGGCATGAAGCCCCCAAGTGGGAGGGGTGGCCATGCCACCCACCTCCTCCCCCCTATATAAGGGGAGGCCCCTCCCCTCCCTCGGCTATAGAGGAGACTACGCCCCCCTTCCATACGTCGCCACCTCCATCAGCTGCTGCACGGGCCCCTGGGCCTTCGACTAAAGGTCATTCCCCCCTCCGTCCGTAGTAATAGCCATGCATCATAGATAAGGATAGTATAGTCCACTCCTTTGTTAATGAGAGCTTCAATAAGGTCCTCTCTCTTTGCAATTAGTTTGACCCTAGAACATGCAGGTGGGATTAGTTTTTCCTCTTCAAGATAGATGACTACATTGTTGACTATGTCCTCCAAACCCACTTAGTATGCTATTAGATGTTTGGTGTTTAGGTCAATTGCAATATATGTGAGTAATACATCACTCACTGTATCTCAAGTCTGCTTGATTTTTCAGTGTCACCCCCTGATCGCCAGTCGCTGCGGGTCCCCCCTCCTGGGGGATCTTGACTGTAGTCACTGCCCCCTTGTTTGCCAGTCGCTGTGCGGGTCCCTCCCTGCACCCTCCGAACAAAGCCACCTCCCCGTGATTGCCATCCAGCTACGGGCCGTGAGGAGAGAAGGAGAAGGAGAGACAAGAAGGAGTGGGAGAGAGAAGAGAAGAAGAGGGAGAGAAGGGGAAGGAGAGAAGGAGAAGGAGAGAAGAAGAAGGAGAGGGAGAGAGAAGAGAAGAAGAGGGAGAGCAGGAGAAGGAGAGAAAAGAAGGAGTGGGAGAGAGAAGAGAAGAAGAGGGAGAGAAGGGGAAGGAGAGAAGGAGAAGAAGAGAAGAAGAGGGAGAGAAGGAGAAGGAGGGAAGAGAAGGAGGGAAGAGAAGGAGAGAGAGAAGTAGAAGAAGGAGAAAAAAAAGGTTAGAAGAGAGGAGAGGAGAAGAAGAAGGAGAAGGAGAGAGGTAGAAGAAGAAGAAGAAGAAGAGGTAGAAGGAGAGAGGAGAGAAGTAGTAGAAGAAGAAGAAGGAGAAGAGGTAGAAGGAGAGAAAAAGAGAAGAAGAAGAGAAAGAGAGGGAAGGAGAAGAAGGAGAAAAGAAGTGGGAGAGGGAGAAGGAGAAGAAGAGAAGGAGAGAGAGAGAGAGTAGGAGAATAAGAGAAAAGAAGAGGAAGAGAAGGAGAGAGAGAGAGAGAAAAGAAGAAGAAGAGAGAGAGAGAGAGAAAGAAGGAGAAGAGGAGGAAAAGAAGAAGGAGAGAGAGAGAGAAAGAAGGAGAGGGAGTGAGAGTTGGTGAGTAACTTCAAGGAGCCACACTCAAACCACCCCCTCGGCGAAGGACCCCATCCAACGATCTTTCCTACCCAAACCCGTTGTCCCGAAAACTGTTAAGGTCTGGACTATCCAATCTCCGCGAGGCGAATGGCTCCCAAGAAGAAAGTCATGGAAAGCATAGGTGCCAAAGCTACTGGTAATACTGGAGAGGCAAGCGGAGCAACCAACGCAACAAACACGAATCAAACCCAGGTTCTAAGCTTTAAATATAATTAGGTATTATTTCTCGTGGAAGAGATGAAAGGGTTGGTGACGTGCACGGAACAAGAACGAGTCTTAGGGTTTTTGCTTACTCTAAGCACTAAGTTGCATGCGTGAAACGGTAAAGTATGGAATTCGCATAAGATTATATGCATGAAATGATAGCTTTTACACACATAAAATGATAAGTTTATCGCCTTACTTCACATTAAATAATAGCTTTTTAACCCATTTAGTGCATGAATAGCCATTTAGAATTCACGTTTCGCAATCATGGTTAAAAGAAACACATGAAATGTTAGTTTCTGTTCATGAGATACATTTGCACCATTGGACAAAACCCTAGACTTTCATATACACAAGCCACATGTGATCCGGTGCATTAGGAATAAGTACTCATTGCCAAGAATGATGAGAGATAAAGGTGTTGAGAGATCGAGCTCCACTCGCGATATGCCAGGGTGACCGTTGTGCATTTATGTCACCGACTTGTCAGTTGCAGATGCGGTTGGTACACTGCCCATGAATAATAGCTACATGATAGCTATCCTTATCTACTCTAGTTCGTGGCTCAGTTAGTATGCCACCTTAGTTAGTTGAGTTTGGTTTAAGACCCATATATAGGGTTCTTCTATTTCTTTGTATTAGAGTTCTTTTGGCTTACACAACTAAGAAGAGGAAAACTGTTTTCAGCCTCCACCCTTGTGTGTATTCCCCCATTGTGCAAGCAAGAAAGCTACAAGTGAGACTCCTTCCTTCTCTCCCACGATCTTGACATGGTATCAGAGCCTTGTTCGTGGTAAGGAGCTCAAGAAAGCAAGCCAAGCTCGCGGTGTTCTGGTAAGAGGAGCAGTGTTGGTTTCATTTTCTGTTTTGGGAGCAGATCTCTGCAGGTAGCACAGCCGGAAATTGCAAGAGTGCATTGTCTCAGGTTGAGACGCCCTTTGCGGTGAAGCAAGAGGGCAGTATGTGCTGCGGGATAAGGCTTTAGCCCTCGGTGACCTTTTTTTTTGATTTGAGGCCATTTCGGGGCCTGTTTTGGAGGCGGAAGTTTTCTGCACGCACTCAGGAAAAGACCCTATTTTATGCTGTGCGACCACTGTGCTACAGGTCGGTGAAAAGTTACTGTAGAAATTGCATCGTATGCTTGTGCGTAGAGACATTGGGAGTTACAGAATCATCCTTGGTTCCTGTATATGCAAAATCGTCACTAGGAAGTGACTGTGTGGTCAAATACCACTTTCGCCAGTTTTGCAGATTTGCCCTTGTGAGGGTGAAGCTGTGTTTTTTGTAGTGACAGAATTTTTTGTAGTGTTCTGTAATGGCGTCTGATTCTCTCTCACAGATTGTAACTGAAAAGCTTGACAAGAACAACTTCCAAGCATGGAACTTTAGAATGACGAATTTCCTTATGGGAAAAGGATATTGGGAATTTGTTGCAAGAAATGAAGAAGAACCAATTCTTCTTGATGTTCCCAATCAACAGCAAATGCAGGCATTTAAAGCATAGCATGAGAGAGCCAGGAAAGTTATGTACTGGCTGTCTATCAGTATTTCAGACTCTATGATTGTGCATATTCAGGATGCAAGTACGCCAAAGGAGGCATGGGATACTTTGTCAAAAATGTATAGCACAAATACGCAAGCCAGGAAAATGCAGCTCAAGCAAGAGTTGCATAATGTGCAAAGAGAAAGTATGAGCATCAATGACTACCACATGAAGGTGAAGAAGATTGCAGATGCACTTGCTTCCATTGGGTCGCCAGTGGAAGATGATGATTTAGTTTCTGTGACCTTGAATGGTCTAGGAAAGGATTATCCACAGTTTCGGACATCCATTTCAGTTCGTGAAAGATTTTCTGATTTTGAGGAGTTGATTGCTCTTCTAATTTCTGAGGAGCAAAGAAATGGTGGTGCATCTTCTTCAGGAGGAACTTCAAAAGAATCTGTCTTCTACTCAAATGCTGGAAGAGGTAGAGGCAGAGGTAGAGGAGGCCGATTTGGAGGCCGTGGTAGAAATCAGAATATGCAACAAACTCAGAAAAACCAGTCCTATGGAGGAGGACGTGGTAACTCTAGAGGCAGGGGGAGCCAAAGAGGTCTTGGTGGATGGCAAAGAGGCCAAAATGCAAACAGTAATGTTGAATGCTACTACTGTGGTAAAATGGGTCACATGGCTAAAGACTGCTATAAAAAGCAGAATGGCATCATGAATGGAAAATTGCAACAAGGGAATTATGCATCTTCTAGTAGATTGGGTGATGACAGAAATGAGCATTTGTTTATGGTGCAGCACATGAACAATTCTGTGACAAGTGTAGAAGAAAGCAATGATGTATGGTATGTTGACTCAGGTGCATCAAACCACATGACAGGTCATGCAGAATGGATGGAGGATGCAAGGAAAATGGAAAAACCAGGATTTGTGGAGACTGGTGATGATAGTGCACATCTTATTGTGCAGATTGGAAAAATTCCTTTGTCTATGCAGGATGGGAAAAAGAAATACCTGTTCGATGTATTTCATGTCCCGAATATCACCAAGAATCTGGTTTCTGTTGGTCAAATGGTTGAGCAGGGCTTGCAGGTCAGATTTAATCCTCATGGATGCTTTGTTGAGGATATAAAAAATAAAGGTCACTTGATGGCAAAAGGAAAGAAGAAGGGCAGAATGTTTATGTTGGATGCAGACATGTCTGAATTGAGTGCAGCAATGTTTGCACATGGAACCAGTGTAGTTGCAGATATTGATATCTGGCATAAACACATTGGTCATGTTAATGTACAGCGACTTAAATCAATGCAGGCCCAAAATATTGTTGCAGGATTGCCTAAATTCAAGGTTGCAGAAATGCATAAGGTATGTGAAGCCTGTCAGTTTGGAAAACATGCAAGGAAACCATTTCCTAGACATGTTCAAGAGAGTAAGAAGCCATTGGAATTAATCCACTCTGATGTGTGGACTACTAAAGCTGCATCTCTTGGAGGCTGTCATTATTTTGTCACTTTTATTGATGACTATAGCAGAAAAGTATTTTATGAAAAAGAAAAGTGAAGTTTTTGGGCATTTCAAAACTCTTAAAGCTATGGTTGAAAAAGAAACAGGCCTGCAAATAAAATGCCTAAGGTCAAATGGAGGGGGAGAGTACCTCTCAAATGAGTTTGCAAGGTTCCTGCAGGAGCATGGCATAAAGCAGCAATATTCATGTAGTCATACCCCACAACAAAATGGAATTGCAGAAAGGAAAAACAGGCATATTGGAGAGGTATCTCGCGCCATGCTCAACGAAAAAGACTTGCCAGATTTTTACTGGGCTGAAGCAGTTGCTACAGCAGTCTATATAATGAACATGACTCCCACTGCAGCAATACATGGGATGACTCCAGAGGAGAGGTATACTGGTAGAAAACCAGATATTTCTCATTTGAAAATTTTTGGTTGCATTGCCTATGTACATGTGCCAGATGAGTTGAGATCCAAGTTGGATCCAAAAGCTGAGAAGTGCATCTTTATTGGTTACCCTCTGCAGCAAAAAGGGTATAGATGCTATAACCCTTCTACTCGTAAGTTTACAGTGAGTAGAGATGTTGTTTTTGACGAGATGAGTAGCTAGTATAAACCAGTAAATGTGATTGATGATGTAGATGCACAAAACGATAATGCTGCACAGAATTCTCAACAGCAGTCACAAGATATTAGTGGACCTGGAGTGTCCTCTAGCAGTGGTTCACATTCTTCGCCATGGACAGGCAGATTGAGATCAGGAGAATCTTCTCAAGGCAGTGCAAATAGTGGTATGTAGGTGTCACGAAAAGGAAAAGAGAAGGTATATCAGCCCATGTTTGATATGAATGCAGGTCACTCTTATGTGGATGGTGAATCCAGTGACTCAGAACAGAGCATTGATGATGAGTTGGGTATTCCTTCTATTGTTACACCTGGAGTAAGGAAGACTAGGGATGTTTCGAGAGCACCTGGGAGTGAACCTACTTTGCGCAGGTCAACCAGAGTTAGGTATCCTGTGGATAGGCTGAAATATGATGGATTTACAGCCATTCACTATGCATATATGGTCAAAGTGATACAGGAACCAGAACCCACTTCTTTTGAGCAAGCCATGGGAAAAGAAAAATGGGAGAAAGCCATGGATGAAGAAATGGATGCCTTGGAAGAAAATGCTACATGGGAATTGGTACCTTTGCCTAAAGGTAAGAATGCAATTGGCTGTAAGTGGGTTTATAAGGTAAAGCACAATGCAGATGGTTCTGTGAACAGATACAAGGCAAGATTAGTAGTCAAGGGATATACACAAACATATGGCATTGACTATGAAGAAACATTCAGTCCGGTTGCAAGGATGGCAACCGTAAGAGCAGTCATTGCTATGGCTGCATCAAAGGAATGGTCTTTACATCAGATGGATGTAAAGAATACCTTCTTGCATGGTGATTTGCAAGAAGAGGTATATATGGAGCAGCCACCAGGTTATGTGCATGCTGTTCATCCTGAGTTTGTTTGCAGGTTGAAGAAAGCATTGTATGGCTTGAAGCAAGCACCTAGAGCATGGTCTGACAAGATAGGATAGTATCTTGTCACTATTGGCTTTCAAATTTCCAAGGCAGATTTCTCACTTTATGTGAGAAAAACAGAGAAAGGTATTATGCTACTTGTCATTTATGTTAATGATTAGATTATGACAGGTGACAGTGATGAAGATATCTTTCATGTGAAAATGCTATTGAAGCAGAAGTTTGAGATGAAGGATTTGGGAGAGCTACGTTATTTCTTGGGCATTGAGGTGATTAGATCACCAAGTGGGATACAGCTCTTGCAGAGGCAGTATGGATTGGACATGCTGTCCAAATATGGGATGACAGGCTGTAAGCCTATTTCAGTTCCTTTGGAGCAGAATGTGAAGCTGAGCGCAGATGCAGGTGAGCTTTTGGAAGACCCTACTATGTACAGACGCATAGTGGAAAGTTTGATTTATATGACTATTACCAGGCCAGATTTGAGCTATGCTGTTGGATTGGTAAGTCAGTTTATGCAGGCTCTAAGGAAACCGCATTTGGATGCGGCTAGACGCATACTCAGGTATGTGAAGTCCACATTGCAGTATGGACTATTTTATGAGACTGGGGTTCAGATACAGTTGCATGGATACACTGATGCTGATTGGGATGGTAGCATTTCTGATAGATGATCTACCAGTGGATATGTGTTCTCTTTTGGGAGTGCTGCAGTCACTTGGAGCAGCAAGAAATAGCCTACAGTTGCCTTATCCAGCACAGAGGCTGAGTACAGGGGCGCAGCAATGGCTGCATGTGAGGTAGCTTGGTTGCATAAGCTACTTTATGATATGCATCAGCCTACAGATGGGCCAGTTCTCATTTATTGTGACAACATGAGTAGTATACACTTGGCAAATAACCCAGTCTATCATGCTAGAACAAAGCACATTGAGGTGCATTATCACTATGTGCGAGAGAGGGTTTTACTAGGTCTTATTGATCTAGTTTATGTCAGCACAGAGGATCAGGTAGCTGATATATTTACGAAGGCATTGGGTGCAGAGAATCTGCGCAAGTTCAGAGACCTGCTTGGTGTGCAGGAATTGGGATTGAGCTCGAGGGGGAGTGTTGAGAGATCGAGCTCCACTTGCGATATGCCAGGGTGACCGTTGTGCATTTATGTCACCAACTTGTCAGTTGCAGATGCGGTTGGTACACCGCCCATGAATAATAGCTACATGATAGCTATCCTTATCTACTCTAGTTCGTGGCTCAGTTAGTATGCCACCTTAGTTAGTTGAGTTTGGTTTGAGACCCATATATAGGGTTCTTCTATTTCTTTGTATTAGAGTTCTTTTGGCTTACACAACTAAGAAGAGGAAAACTGTTTTTAGCCTCCACCCTTGTGTGTATTTCCCCATTGTGCAAGCAAGAAAGCTACAAGTGAGACTCCTTCCTTCTCTCCCACGATCTTGACAAAAGGTTGTTTAGGATGTTCAACTTTACTAAGTGCACCATGTGCATGATGGATAAGGTTGATTGGAAAAATTCTACATGGAACCGCACTAAGAGAAATGGAGGAAACGCATGCATCTAGACTATATCTTGAAGGCCCAAATGAAGAGTCCTGTGTTGCCAAATGTAATAACCAAACTTGGTTAGAACTAGAAGAATAAAAGACCTTTGGTTGGGTTGCAAATGAAGGCATGACCGTTGCCTTGATTGTCCAGTTAATGTTTGGGTTAGGTTAAGGTACCATAAGGAAGAACCCAAGGGAAGAGCAACTCAAAATAAGTTAACTTACATTTGCTTGCGTAATCTTGTTTGAGGTTATTGGGATCTCGCCAAGTTGCGAACAATCCAGGATAGGATGTTGGGAGCATCCAGGAAAAAAGACCCAGGATCGGATGCTGGGAGCGCCCGGGAAAAAAAGGAGTCACACCTTAGGAGTTGGTCGTACAAACGACCTTCGAGGTGTTTGTGATTGTACACTTAGGTACATTATTTGATATCTTTGTTCAAGGAACTAATTCAGGGAAAAACACTTAATGCTTCAGGTTAAAGGCCTGAAGGGAGAGGCAGGAACAGTTACCTTCGACTGTCTGCCTGGCCCTATCCAAGGGGGTTGTTAGCCGTGCCAGGTATATCGACCTAACCCACAGTGAAAGGTCTCTCAGTGGGCGTTGCTTGGAGCGGGAGGACGTTTGGGTGCTAGGGGAGGCTCTGGCAGTAAATCCCTTGCCTTCAGATCCTGCACAAGAGGCTGATGTGACTCGAGATGGGATCTCGAGGCCCGTATACTAGTCAACGAGCGGAACTTGGAGCAGCAATCCTGTAGATTTTTGGGATAGCCTTCGGGCGTGATATTGGATGTACTCCAAGATTTTGATAAATAAAGAACAGATATTGGAGAAAAAGGAACTTGCTTGACATTGTTTTTGTGTCAGTGCCTAAGTTGCATGAAGGAACCCGTGATTAATTTGATTAATTAAGGAAGCTGCTTTTGCATGTCAAAACATAATGTGGTAGGTAATTAGATAACTAAAGCAAACTGAGGAAAGTGCGGTGGACGTGACTTAGGTCTGTCCTACAGAAGGGTAGTCCCGATTAGGTGGGAACTTTCCTCAAAAGATGAGATAATAAGACTATGAAGACCTAGTGTCAGTAGATGTAGAATCCCGATTTATTCTGTTTTAGGAGAAATGAATGGGACTATGCCGTATGGCAGAGAGGTTGAGCCTCGCATCCCTCTCGTTTCCCATTCTCCATGAACCAAGTGCAGCATGAATCTGCTTCGACTTTGTTGTTTCTACACAAAGTGGTACATCTGGAACTCGACGCTAGCTTCTTCCTAGAGACTTTGCTGATAGGAAAGGAACCTTGACCTCAGGTCGATCCCAAGTGGGAAGAGTCGGACACTTCCGTTCGGGGCAGACTCGGGAAGACCTAGATTGCAAACCCTGTGTCATTCCTTGCGAGCGCTAGGTGGAGCCTTCTAGACCCTCCTCCCGATAGGCTGCTAAGACGTGTCCCACAAGCGGACAAGCAGACACGTTACAGGTGGATTCAACCCAACACAGAATTTTGACACCTATTGTGTCATATCCATTGGGGGTGCATACTTTAGGAGTGAAACGAACTTTGAATAATATGCTTCAAGGGATAATCCTAGCTCCTTCAAGTCATAGAATTCATTCATCTTTTGTGTGCAGTAGGCAAGCGGCAGGTACCTCCCTCGCACAGCTTCCTTAAGCTTATCCTAGGTGATTGTCCCCTTCGAGATCGCTTGGTCTCTGCACCATTGTTTCTATCAAAGTCTCGCTTCTCCTATAAGCTTAAGTTTTGCGAGCATAGCTTGGTTAGCAGGTGCAGTTCCTCGTGCCTCAAAATAGTCCTCCATGGACTCAATCCAGATCTTAGCATCGGCTTGAACAATCCTTCCCTTGCCATCAAACTCGGGTGGCTTAATTTGTTTGAGAAGGAACTTCTTCTCTTGAACCACAGCTGGACTTAGTACAGGAGTCGGACTTGGAACCTATGCTTGGGGTTACGCCTGGGCAATAAGATTCTTTATGTTAACATCTTATCACACGTTCCCCATATTATGTTAATACAACTAGCACAGCTTTTAGCCAAGTGATTTAATCACTTAACACCTTAGCTAACATTTACGATCAAGATAGACAATTGTAAAAAGTCTTATTTATTCATGAGGGCATAATCTTTTGAGTACATTTATTTCGAATAAGTAGGACAAGTTGATTGATACATCAGTTTGGGGAAAATAGGATTGTGTTACAATCGGCTACAGGGATGGAATAATAATATGGAGTGGGGTCATGGATTTTCAGGAAACGATAAGTCATAGAAAGCTTGGGGTATCCCTTCCTTTGATACCCGTTCTTCTCATAGCGCTCTAACACTTTGATCCTGTCGGCAGAGATCACCCGGGTCACCTCTTCATAGACATACTTGTTCTGCTTGACTTGCCATCCGCTAACATGCAAAGTTGTGTTTACGTGAGCTTTGACAAAGATGAACAGCTTCACAATCTTTAAATCCTCCATCCACTTGATTCTCTTTAAGTTGGTCTGAAGGTACGCGAGTCGATGGGCTGCTATGTAGTATATTCCTGAGTCTCCCGTACATCTCTGTTTCGCATACAAGGGAGAAGGATTATAGATGCGGTTGAGAATATTCATCATGCCTAGCCTCTGACGATAATTCGAAGCACTCATTGCAGTCATGAACATGTCCTGGAACACCAAGAACTTGCTCCATGCTTCGTGACTCTGCAACCCAGCATCCATAAGTGAGTAAAGAAATGTTTCCAATAGAAAACACTGCTCTATTCTACTCACCTTCCCCTGACTATCGCCTTATTCCCTTTATTTTCCTCTATTAAGTTCCCTTGTAATCCTTGGATCTCATTGGTTTGATCTGATACCAACTGTAGCGTGTCCACTCATCCACTTGAGGGACACGTCTTAACAGCCCATCGGGAAGAGAGTCTAGAAAGCGCCGCCTAGCACTTGCAAGGAATGTCACAGGGTTTGTGATCTAGGTCTTCCCGAGTGTGCCCCATGTGGAAGTATCTGGCCGTTCCTACTAGAATTGACCTGAACTTTGGGTTCCTTGTAGTCGGGTCTTCCTAACAGCATTCTAGCGTCAGTCTACAACTGCTCCACTTTTGTGCAGACACAACTGGGCCAAAGCACACTCATACCGCACTTGGTTCAAAGAGAATGGGAAATGAGAGGGATGCATCGCTCGACCTCTTTGCCCGTAGGGCATAGTCCCATTCTGGTCCCCTAAAACGGTATGAATCAGGGTTCTAACCAACATTGTCTAAGGTCATCGTTCGACTTTTCCTAACATTTCTCGTTCACATTTCCTTTGATGAAAGCTCTCGGCTAATCGAGACCACCCTGTCGTAGGATGGACCCGATGGTCACATCCACCACGCTTCCCTCAGGGGTTGTTTTAGTTATCTAATTACCTACCACATTATGTTTGACACATAAAAGAAGCTTCCTTAATTAACCCGTTAATCACAAGTTCCTTTATGTAATTTAGGGCACAGACACGAAGATGAGATAAAACAAGATCAAACACTTCCTTAATGTTAGAAGTCAAGCTCACTTCAGTTCGTCTTTATGAGTGACCGACATCTGTGACAGCTAGTGTGTGTGTACAGCTATCTCCATGTGACTACGTTGAATAAGTCCTGTGTGTGTTAGTCAGTGACTTGACTAGAGTTAGTCAGTTAGGTCTACACCTAGTCTAGTTTACTTTTACATGGTATTGTGTGCTTCTCAGTTAGTTCTTGTATAATGAAGCAAAAACACAATGAGAGCCTGAAGGCTCATGGATATGAAGTATTCCCTGTCTCTCTCTCCCATCTTTGAACATGGTATCAGAGCATTACCAGGTTGAGCTCTCTGGAGCAGGAGGGAGTCAAGAAGACTTGAAGAAGCTAAAGAACAAGGTTTTTTGAAAACAAAATAGGTTGCCATTACTCAGTCAAGGTATGTGATCCGGGTTTTTTACAACCCGGATTATTACCACAAAATTTGGCCAAAGCCCCTATCAAGAGCTTACCATATCACTTTGGGTTTACTCTTCAACCACTAGGTATGCTACATTGCTTCTCGATTATGATAACTCTAGCAAATGGGGGGAACAAGTTCTTAGAAGGCATGTCAATGTAAAGAGTAAAAGGGATGGTTATCTTAGTGAAGATGAAAATGGATTACACCTAGGAGTTGAGTGAATGCATAGATTTTTCAAAGGACTAGCCTCCAACTACACATGGGCCCCGTCTGCATCACTAAGATTTGGAATCTATCATCATCATTAGAGGACACCTCACCCTTGCACACAAGTCAATATCCACATCATGGTGTCATTTGGATCTTGCACAAAAGCTTACAAGCATGGACCCCTTTTGTCACATGCTTATATGTATTTATATACATATGGGGGACTAAAGTCAAAGCAGCTTTTAGAAGCCGTTTTTTATAATCTCAATAACTCCCAAGAAAAAGCGAATTTCAAGAAAATTCCTGCGCAGCCCGATCGGTTTCGACCTAGTCTACAAAGTTGCAGAAGAATTTTTTTTCAAATTCCTCACGGATTTGAAGTTACGAAGGCGCAGACTACTGGCTACATGCAATTTTCTTCTCTCTTTCACCACACCAACTTTCCACTCTATCCTTCTTGTAAATATATTATAATAATGTGCTTTGGGCACCCACCTCTTGTAATCTAGCTCCATTTCTCTATGTTGTCTACCACTACCCTTGGCTTCTTGCATGATGACCAAGGTGGGGACTTGTCCCATTCACTATGCTCCATATTTTCAAAGATGCCATACATCATCTAGGATTATGTTAATCAAGAAAATTAGCTTAATCTAATCCCTCATGGAGGCTATATAAAGAGCCCATGGAGAATGAAGAAGGAAAGAAGAAGGGCAATGACAAGTCCATGAGAGCATTCTAGAATACCCTCATCTCTTTGAGGGAAGCTATGAGTGAGTTCTTTTATTATGTAGCATAAGGCAAGCTTCCTCTACCTCTTCTCCTATTATCTCTCTCTCTTCTCATCTTCTCATTCCATGTAGCATAATGGCAAGCTTCCTCTACCTCTTCTCCTATTATCTCCCTCTCCTCTCATCTCTCTCTCTCTTATATTTCAATATGGTGTCTAGTACATATATTCTCTCTTGTAAATTTGTGTCTTGGTTCTCTTGATTCTCTTTGAGAAAATGGATGTCCTAGCCCATCCTCCCTTTGGCTAGGTGGTGCCCCTCTTTAGTTCTCTTAGTGAGGATTGGAGGTTGGATGGGTAAGAGGCAACCCGTTCATCATTTCAGCCCTCAGTATGCATTTTCTCATTTGGACTCTATGCTTTATTACAATGGTTGAGGCCTTTCTGGGAGCCTTGGGGGGCATCTTTGAGCATATATAAGTGCTCATTGAGCTCATGATGAGGAGGACCAGCTGTCAAACCAGATCTGGAAATCAGCGTGACTACGCATGCTGGACTGTTGATCACAGATCTTTGCAAACTATCAACTACATCATTTACTAAGTGATATGGAGCTTGTCTACACCTTCTGAAGGTACTTGAAGACTACAGGAAGCCATTGCTTGTGCTGGAGCTCTGTTATGAGCTGGAAACAGAGTACACAGATTTGTGAAATAGTCTTGAACTATTTGCCATTCGGGATGTAGAGATTTGGCACAAGCGGATTGGACATGTCAATGTACAAAAGCTGAAAATCTACGCAGTAGAAGGAAGTAGTACTTGGATTACCCAAATTCAAGTATAATGACTTTGGTCATGTATGCCCTGCATGTCAGTTTGGGAAGCAAGCACGGTTTCCTTTCATGAGACATGTAAAAAACAACACTAGGCCTTTACAGTTGGTGCACTCTGATATCTGGGGTCCTTCACATAATGCTTCTTTTGGAGGTGCATGGTATTATGTATCATTTATTGATGATTTCGGCACACTTGGCTTTATATTTTGAAGCATAAAGATGATGTGTTTGATGCATTCAAAGACTTTAAGAAGCATGCAGAAAATGAGGTGGGCTACTACATATCCTGTTTGAGATCAGATGGAGGAGGTGAATATGTCTCTAATTACTTTGACAGGTATCTTGCTAAATATGGGATCAGAAGACAGCTCACATGTAGCTATACACCGCAGCAAAACGGTGTTGTAGAGAGGAAAAACAGGGTCCTGATGGAATCAGCTAGAGCTATGCTGAATGAGAAATGTCTGCCAAATGGTTATTGGGCTGAAGCAGTGATGACTGCTGTCTATGTGCTGAATCGAACCCCTACAGTAGGGATTCATGATGTCACTCCATATGAGAGGCTGTATGGTCATAAACCTGAAATTTTGCACTTGAAGGTATTTGGCAGCATTGCATATGTGCATATACCGGATGAGAAGAGGAAGAAACTGGACCCTAAGGCAGTGAATAGTGTGTTTGTGGGATATGCACAGGAACGGAAAGCTTATAAGTGTTATGTACCTTCTACGCATGAGACACTCATAAGCAGAGATGTGGTATTTGATGAGTCAGCATCCTGGTATGGGAATCCTATTGCAGTGCCTACTGATGGCTCACCCAGTATGAGTCATGCTGAAAATACTCCTGCAGAGAGTACTTCCATGAGTGGTCAAACAGGTGATGTATCATCTACAGTGAGTCCTTGGACATGACGATTGCGCAGTCACACTACTGCATCCATTGACACGGATATGTCAGTGAGGGGGAGAACAAATAAGGGAAAAGAAAAGGTTTTTGAATATGTAATAGGTCCACTCACTGCAGATTATGAGTCATCTAGCAGTGACAGCTTAGACAGTGAATTGGGGATTCCATCTGTTATGACGCCAGGTGCTAGGCAGAGTCATTATATGCTGCCTCATGAGAGGCAAGCTCACAGTGAGCCACAGCTCAGGAGATCAGAGAGGGTCAGATGACCTGTTGATAGATACACTTACACTGGATATTCAGCCCGTCATTATGCTTATATGACGAAAGTAATAGTTTTTAGAGAACCAAGTAAGTTTGATGAGGCAGTTGCAAATGAGGATTGGCGTGCTGCTATGGATGAGGAATATTTAGCTTTGGCTGAAAATGGCACATGGGATTTGATACAGTTGCTTGAGGGCAAAACACCTATTGGCTGCAAGTGGGTGTATAAGGTAAAATGTAAATCAGATGGATCATTGGAAAGATACAAAGCCAGGCTGATTGCAAAAGGTTATGTGCAGTAGTATGGTCTTGATTATGAGGAGACTTTCAGCCCTGTAGCAAAGATAGCTACAGTTAGAACTGTGATTGCTTTGGCAACAGCTAGAGGCTGGAAACTATGGTAGATGGATGTAAAGAATGCCTTTCTGAATGGAGAGTTACATGAAGAAGTTTACATGAAACAGCCTGAAGGCTATGTGCATCCAGAATTTCCAGCACATGTATGCCGGCTGAAAAAGGCATTATATGGGCTGAAACAGGCACCCAGAGTATGGAATGCTCACATCAACAGTTATTTGCAGCAACATGGTTTCTGATTGGGTGATGCTGATCATAGTTTGTTTGTGAAGAAGACAGATCGTGGCTATGTATTCCTAGTTGTCTATGTTGATGACTTGATCATTATAGGAGATGATGAAAGCGGGATTGTTGAAGTAAAGACATGTTTACATGTTGAGTTTAAGGTCAAGGACCTAGGAGAGCTGAAATATTTTTTGGGGATTGAGGTTGTCTCTACACCTCAAGGCATATGGCTGCTACAGAAGCAGTATGCTCAGGACATGTTACAAAACGGCATGCTTTGTTGTAGACCCCAGGGATCGGAAATTCATGGAGCACACCAGTGACATTGGCTGGATGGAATTTCAAAGAGCTAAGCCTATAATTGAGTCGAAGGACGGGGATTCGTTATCATCAGCATCCTCTGCAAGAAAGAAGTAGTAGCCTCTCCTTCTCCTATTATACCTGCCCCCCTGCGTAGATACGCCACGCGAGGCTCTGCCAACAGCCACATCGTCGAGCTTCTCAAGTTCCTCTTCACAAACCAGTTCGATGCTGAGCAGATTTGGCAAGAAGAGAGATGGAGGCCAAAACGTTTTCTTGCTGGTTTCTTCTTCTTCTTTCACACACTTTACAATGTACACAAAGTATAGATAAGATACAACATAAAGGAAAGTGGCCTACTAAGTCAAACAATGCATAACCGACTACATTAGTCGACTGGCACTATAGCTATGCCAGCTGTAAATAGGTGTAACAACCTGAATATAATAAGTAATGAGTCAGTGGCCATGTGAGATTCATAATGACCACCGACGTGCTAAGTGTAGATGTGTGGACCCATCTAACCAGGCGGTCCATCATTAATGTACGCATGTGTTGAGCTTGTCATCTCAACACTCCCCCTCAAGCTCAACTGCATCTCTGCAACTCCAAGTAAGCTTCGAAACTTTTGAAGCTTCTCTATACCCAATGCCTTCGTGAAGTTGTCAGCTATCTGATCCTGTGTGCTGACATACACCAAGTCAATCTCACTTGCTAGTACCTTCTCTCTCACAAGGTGGTAGTGTACCTCAATATGTTTTGTCCTGGCATAAAATAAAAGGTTCCTAGCCAATTGTATATTGCTCATGTTATCACAATAAATGACAATTGGACCTTCCACCTACACATCTAAATTAGCCAATAACTTTTGTAGCCATACTACCTCACATGCTGCAACAACAGCACCTCTATACTCAGCCTCTGTACTCGACAAAGCAACTGTAGATTGCTTTTTGTTGCTCCAAGCAACTACTGCACTATGTTGAGGCTCGAATTGCACTATATTAGTACTTTTATACCTTAGTACTAGCATACATGTAGAACCAACATATGGAAAGTGACCTAAGATGTCATATGAAGCATTCAGGTTTTTACCTGACATTTAGGCGCCTTCCTGACTGTCAGGAGTTCGTGTCTTTTGTATTCCTATGTGATGAGAAATGAGATATTCTTCAGGACAGCGCCAGATTCTGGTCGTTTATGTCTGGTTCTAACACTGTGTATCTGTGTCCTGAATATTCGTGATGTCTGTTTCAAGTTATTTGATTAGGAGTGAATATGATGATGATAAACTGTGTGATAGTTTTCTGGACAGTGGTTCAACATTGATGTTTACAATATGTAGATCATGTTTGCATGGTATTCCTAAAGATTAGGTATGTGTAATGGCTATAAATTGTGTTAGGAAGTTCCTTGCAGTGCTAATTTCCTGGATTTCCTGTTATGGTCCTGATGGTCCATAACACTTTGGCGATCCTGCCCAGTTTCATGAGAATATTTCTCATGATTTAGGTATACGGCTTGGAAGAAATACTTACACAATTTGGCTGCAGGAATTTAGGATGCTAATGGCATTGAAGATGTACAAGGTGCCTTGCATGGGGAGTCTTTATGTCACAGAATTATCATCATTCCTCCAATATTATTTTCACGAGGAGCAGATCTCGAGCATTGAGGGAAGCATTGTCAAGACAGCAATAGCAATCTATAAGGTCTAATGATATAGATGAAGTGGTGCAATTAGGTAGGCTGGATGAAGAGGAGTTCACAGATGTTGGACATAATCTTTTGGGGGTGGGTTCTGCTGAGGGCACTTCAACAGTATATCATTCTCCTACCACCTCTACAGGGTCCATCCCTACACCTCCAACCCCTTCCAGCATACCAGCTGTATTAGATAATGAAGAACTAGTATTACCTCTTGATTATCAGGGTACTCCCCCAAAACAAACACTTGAAAGACTGCAGCATGCAGTTCTAGGGAGAACATTCCTGTTAAGGAATGCAGGGGTTTTAGTTAATAAATCTTTGAATTTTAATCCTTTACCACCTCAAAGGAAACCTAAGAAGAAACACAAAATGTAATAAAATCAATTGTTCAACCCAAAGGTGAGGGCATCTAAATTTTCAGGCAAGAAGAAGGAAGATCCAGATTGTCATGTAGCTCAGTTTGAAACAAGGTGGACAGCAAGTGGATTTAATCAATTGTATGGAGATCAGGTTAAAGAGCAGCAGTTCGCAGCCACTTTGCAGGGAAAAGCCATGGACTGGTTTTCGAGTTATGGCATGGCAGCATTTAACACCTATGATGAATTGAAGAATGCATTTTTGGGCAAGTTCCGAAAAGATAAAACACCAAGAGATATTTTGAGGAAGATAAAGAGAATTAAGCAAAAGAGGATGTTGGTGGAAGATTATGCTCAAAAGTTCAGGAACCTATTGAATAGGTTGAATAATGCTGATGCACCATCAGTGGAAATGCAAATTACTTATTTCATTAAGGGTTTGCAAAGCAAGATCAGGAATCCAATTGCTAATGTAGAATTGGGATAGAATGGTACACTGGATACCATGATTAGGGCTATTATAAGAGTGGAGAGAAGACTGGGTACTTCTCGTTCAAAAAGACATAAAGAGGATGATTCTTCAGGATCAAAGTCTGACATAGATTCAGATTCAGAATCTGAAAGTGATACTAGTGAGATGATGACAGTGAAAATAGTTTAGATTTAGAAAATGATGCCAGTGATTCTGATAGTGAGACTTCTAGTAGGAAGAAACACAAGAAAAGGAAGAAAAAGTCAGGATCAATTAAGTCCAAAAGGAAGAAAACCAAAGACAGGAATGAAAGAAAAGCAGAGGAGACTAAACTAGATAGAAAGATCAAACAGAAGCTGAAGGATTTAGGTCTTTCGGACACTAAGAGGAAAGAAAAGTATTGTGAGATATGCCAAAGAAATGGCCATGAAACAAGGACATGCTGGTACAATCCTAATGTTAGGATGCCACAGCAGATGCCAATGGGGCAGCCTAGGCTAAGGCCTTTGCAGCCAGTTCAGTAAATCAAGTTATGACTGACACAATGCCTCAAAGACCTTTCAGGGGATCTGGAAGAATACAGCGGTTCAACATGCAGGAGGAAACCAGTCAAGACAGCAACCTGAAGCATTTCCTGAAAGTCAGGAATAGCCTGATGTTCAGGAGAACTTAGGAAATGAAACTTATAACATGATTCAGGAGCAGGGCAGTAGTTATCCTGAAGAATTTCAGCCAGAGCAACTTGGAAATCAGCCTAAGGATGTGGATAAATGTAGGGAGAGTCCTGAAGTACTTGATGAAGAGGGACAAAAAGCAATCATTCAGGCTGAGTTGAGATATGAGCACACCTTGAGAACATTTGCAAGGGTGGTAGAAGATGAGGTGCAGGAAGTCAATTTGGATCTTGAAGGGAAGGTTAAACTCATTAAGGTCAATATCTTTGTGGAACAAGAGTTCAAGCAAAACCTTGTTCAGTTGTGCAAAGAGTTTCAGGATAACTTTGCTTGGGATTACACAGATATGAAGGGTTTTGATCCAGCTGTTTGTCAACATAGAATAAATATTAAAAAAGATGCCAAGCCAATTGTTCAGAAAAGGTATAGGATGAATCCCAATTATGCCAAGCAGGTCAAGGAAGAAATTGACAAGCTTCTGAGGGTGGGATTCATCAAACCAGTCAATGAGGTCACTTGGTTATCCCCTATAGTGGTGGTACCTAAAAAGAATGGAAAGATTCGGGTTTGTGTGGATTATAGGAAATTGAATGCAGCTACTATTACTGATCCTTTTCCTATTCCTTTTACTGATTCTCTTCTTGATGATGTGGCTGGTCATGAAATGTATAGTTTTTTGGATGGTTTTTTAGGCTACAATCAAATAAGGATGCATCTGGAAGATATGGATAAGACATCCTTCATTATTGAATGGGGAGCATATGTTAGTACGGTCATGAATTTTGGATTGAAGAATGGGCCTCCTAAGTTTCAGGGAGCTGCTCATAAGACCTTTGGGCCGTATTTGACAACTTTTATGAGGGTGTTTATTGATGATTTTTGTGTTTTTGGCAGCACTAAAGATCATCTTCAACATCTTAGCTTATGTTTTGAGAGATGCAAAAAATTTGGCATGTCCTTAAATCCATTCAAATCAGTATTTGCAACAAAGAGAGGAGTGCCGTTAGGCCATATTCTCTCTGAGGAGGGTATGAGCATAGATCCAAGAAAGATTACAGTTGTTCAGAAAGCTAAAGCTCCATCCAATGTGCAGGAAGTTATGAGATTTGTCAGGAAAGTGAAGTGGCATAGCAAGTACTTGAGGTATCTATCTCATATATGTGCTCCTCTTACTAATTTAACCAAAAAGGGGATGCAGTTTGCCTGGCAGGAAGATCATGATAAGGCCTTTGGTGTTCTCAAGAAAATGCTTGTTGTAGCTCGTATATTGCAGCCTCCTGCATGGGATTTACCTTTCCATATTTTTGTTGATGCTTCTGATCTTGTTGTGGGAGCTGTTTTGATGCAAGATAAGGTGCCTGGATGGTATAGACCTATTTACTATGCAAGTCGGAGATTGAGTACTACTGAAAAGAATTATTCAGTAACGGAAAGAGAAGCACTTGGTATGGTGTACTCAGTTCAGAAATTTAGACATTACTTGATTGGGAATCAGGTTATATTTCATGTGGATCATCAGGCACTATTGTTCCTGTAACACTATATTAGGGAATTTGGAAAATTTCATATAGTTTGGAAATTCCCAATATAGTTAATGTTTGGCCACATGGTCAAATCTTGTCCCCTTTCTTGAAAGTGGAGTCTACCCTAATTAATATATACGTTATCTTTCTAAGTCCCACTTTGAAGCATGGGTTCAGATTTAGCCACATGGCCAAATCTTTATTCCTTATTTGAAAGTGGGACTTGGGAGATTCCCAAATTCTCTAATATGGTGTTCTGATCAATAAACCTCAGTTAACAGGCAAACTTACTAGATGGATGTTGCTATTGCAGGAATTTGATTTCCGAGTTATTCATACTCCTGGGAAAGAGCATGCTGTAGCTGATTATCTTAGCAGATTGGACAATGATGATATGGAAGAAGGAGTTCCTGATCAGCTTCCTGATGCTGAACTTTTTGAAGTTCAGGCTATAGATCCTGACTCTTATTATGATCAGTTACTGCATTTCTTACAGGAAGGAGTGATGCCTGCACACCTTACAGCAGATCAGAGAAGGAGATTAGCTTTGAAGTGTCGGTCCTTTCAGGTTATTCTGAATCTTTTGTACAAAAGAGGAGTTGATAATATGTTGAGGAGGTGTGTTCCTGAATTTGAGCAACCAACAGTTCTTCATGAAGCTCATTCCGGACTGTCAGGAGGTCACTTTTTTGGAGAAATTACAGGTAGGAAAATACTGCAAGCAGGTTTATGGTGGCCTACTGTGTTGAAGGATTCTCATCAATATGTTAAGGAGTGTTTGCAATGCTTGAAGGAAGGTCAGGGATAGAATGCCAGATCATCCTGTATTACCACTTGAACCATTTCAGAAATGGGGAATTGATTTTGTTGGACCTATCAAACCAGTAGCTAAAGGCACAGGTAACAAATACATTTTGGTTTGCACAGACTATGCCACAAAGTGGGTGGAAGCACAAGCCCTCAAGGATAATAAAGCAGTTAGTGTGGCCAAATTTTTGTATACTAACATTATGACTAGGTTTGGATGTCCTATTGAGCTGGTTAGTGACAGGGGTAAACATTTTTTGAATCAAGTTATTCGGGACCTGACTGTCAGTCATATGATTTTTCACAAGAAGTCAACTCTATACCATCCTCAGGCTAATGGGCAAGCTGAGAGTTCCAACAAGATCCTACTCCGTATCTTGAAGAAGATCGTTGAAGATAACAGGAAGGATTGGGATGTCAGGTTGGATTTTGCTTTGTGGGCTTTCTGGACTACATACAAGGTGACAACTGGATTAACACCTTTTAGGTTAGTGTATGGATTGGAAGTTGTCCCTATGGAATTTGTGGTTCCCAGTTTAAGAGTTGTTGTTGAACATGAGTTGGATCCAGAATAGTCAGTGCAACATCGGATGGAATAGCTCCTGAAGTTGGAGGAAGACAGAGTGTTAGCTGCTTATGTGTCAGGAATCACGCAGCAAAGGAGACATGCTTGGGTAAATCGACACATCCGCAAGAAAATTTTTGAAGAGGGGGATTGGGTAGTCATTTATAATTCTCCGTTGGGAAAATTTCCCGAAAAATTGAAGCTTAGATATGATGGACCATTTATTATTCATAAAGATATTGGGCAAGGTGCATTTCTGCTCAAAAATTTGCAGGGCAATATCCTGAAGCCTGCGGTCAATGGTTTTTGGCTTAAAAGACTATTGCAACCTTATTATTCACCTGTTAATTTAATTTTTCCTAGTAATGTAAGGGAATCAAATTGTGAAGGTTACATGTGTGAAGGGTCACTTGTGCATGATGCTGACATGACATTTGGCACACAACAAAGTTCACTTGCAGAAGACTTGGACTTCACTTTTCAAATGGAGAAGGAAGTAGGCATTCTTCGTGATTCTCCTCTTTCTCCATTGCCATGTGCTGTGCACCGTGTTCGTGCCATCATGACACATACACGCCGAAGCTCTGTCCAGAAGCTGGCTCTTCCAAAGCGTGCTCGCCAAGAGGAGGAGGACGATGAGGAGTATGAGCTATCGAAAGATGATCAGCCTGGTCGACACAAGGAGGACACGTCAACACCGATGTCGATTTCTTAGCTGTCAAGCCCGAGTGTTGTGAGTACACTGTTTGTTGATTCTTCCCTGGTCCTTGACATGGATGATGTAGTTCATAGTGTTTGGCTACAGCGCATTGGATTATATGCATTTGCATGTTTGCCATGGTCTCGATGGGCTGCCAATGTTAATGCATCTGCCCAATTGGACATGATGAGGCAAAGTCAGGGCATGATTGCAAGCCGTTTGGAATTGACTGCTGCAGTGGTTGCACGGGCATTTGCATTACCCATGAATGAAAATCCAACTTTGTGAAAATGTAGTGATGACCAGATGTATCAGGCCTTTGGAGAGCCTACCGGTCCTTGACATGTTTACATTTTGAAGAGAGTTGATGCTGTCTGAAAATTGCAGCTCCGATGGTTTATTGAGCGTTTCATGCTATTCATCAAAACTGACAGCATAACAAGGGAGACTTATGGTGTTATTTATTATGCTGAGAATGTGGGTATGCCAAATTGGGCAGGTTTGATGTTTGACAGGCTTATGGCTGAGATTAATATCTCTAAGCCCAAGAAGGTTTTTCAGAACTCGCGTATGGGATGCTATTTGGCTGCTCTTTATGAGTATGCACAATCCAAATTTCCTGATGTTGTTTTGGGGAATGTGTCTGACTCGTAGCCATTCTCTTCAGTGGATAATGCAGTGCATGTTGTAGAGTCTGATTCTCATCAAAAGGATGTTGACAGTGATAATGTTTTTGCCCGCCATGAGCAACAGAAGGCTATATACAGGGACTTGGTGCAGGCCGGTTATGATGAAGCCTATGCTCGGAAAGTTGCCTTGGATTTTGTTCCAAAGGATTCTGTCTCTTTGGATGATGCAGCAATTCATGAAAATCAGGGTAATGAAGATTTTCTTAAGTCTGCAGGTCATGGGCATGCTAAAAAGAAACCTAGAATCGGTAAGATTTGGTTGAGAAGCATGCAAGAGCCTCAGGTTTAGCAGCAGACTTTTTCTGAAGACCCTTTGGTATCTGCAACATCTTTGGATGTTAAAGAGCAGGTGGATGTTGTTTAGCCTAGTGTTCCCTTTGTTCCAGATTGCTCTCAGGTGGATGAAATTGCTGTCAGTAGTGTGTCAGATGCTTCGACTGTCATGAAAAAGGTGATGTCATTTTTTGAGCAGGCTGACAAAAATAGTGCTCAAACTGCAGCTGAATGTAAACAGGTCAAGTTCCAGTTAAATTTTCAACAGAAGCAGTATGATGCCTTGGTTAAACAGTTGAAGATTAAGCAAGATGAGTATGATGCTTTGCAAACAGAGTCTCTTGGCAAAATTGCAGCTTTATAGCAGTTAGTGGATAATAGAAAAATGTCAACTGCTTTGTTTGAGAAATGGACTTAAGAGTTGCAAGATAAGTGTATGCATGAGTTGCAAAGTTTTGTTGATATGCATGCTAAATTGCAAATTGAGCATCAATTGTTGTTGGAGAGGTTTCAGCCTCTTAAACATGTTGAAGAGCAGATTTTGAAGAATTTGGAAGTAGATGTGGATGCCTCGGTTGTATTGAAGTCTGAATTTTCTGAGATGCAGCAAGCTTTGATTGGTAATGTTAGAAACACTTGGCAGCTGGTGATGGGAAAATTTGACACTTTGGTTTCTAGACCTTATAATATGCTTAAAAATGCTTTTGTTCCAGCTGAGCTTGATGCATTAATTCAGGAAAAGGATGCATTGCTTCAGCAAGTTGCAGATTTGCAAGCTGTCAAAGTGGATCTTACTGCTAAGTTGCAGCATGCTTTGGATGAGAAGAGAAAAAGTGATGACTATGTAGCATCTCTTTTGCAGCAGAAGGATTTTAAGTTGGAAGATAAGGATGCTACTGTGCAGTAAGTTTTGTATGAGGTGCATGAAGAGATTAAGGTTACTAGTAGTGGATCTGTTGAAGACTATGCTGCTGCACGTTCGGAGTGTCAGATCTCTACTTGCATAGATATTATTCTGTACACTCCTAGTTTGTTTACTATTTGACTTTGATATGTATCTACCTTTTGCTCATGACATGATGTAATGACCTCTTCTAACACTTAGGATCAATTATGCAACTGCACAAGAGGACTATGAGTATCCTAGAGGGGCTCTACTCATGGTTGCTCAGTGTGGCTTGTCAAGGGGTGCAAGGCCTCTGGCAGGGCATAATTGTATTCTCTGGGTTATTTCTTACTTTGTATGCTTTCCGTTATATAGCTACATACTTGTGGGTTCGAGTTTTGAATGTCCCAGTCATCCACTGGGCTGTGCCAGGTGTTGAGGCTCGAATTGCACTATATTAGTACTTTTATACCTTAGTACTAGCATACATGTAGAACCAGCATATGGAAAGTGACCTAAGATGTCATATGAAGCATTCAGGTTTTTACCTGACATTCAGGCGCCTTCCTGACAGTCAGGAGTTCGTGTCTTTTGTATTCTTGTGTGATGAGAAATGAGATATTCTTTAGGACAGCGCCAGATTCTGGTCGTTTATGTCTGGTTCTAACACTGTGTATCTGTGTCCTGAATATTCGTGATGTCCGTTTCAAGTTATTTGATTAGGAGTGAATATGATGATGATAAATTGTGTGATAGTTTTCAGGACAGTGGTTCAGCATTGATGTTTACGATATGTAGATCATGTTTGCATGGTATTCCTGAAGATTAGGTATGTGTAATGGCTATAAATTGTGTTAGGAAGTTCCCTGCAGTGCTAATTTCTTGCATTTCCTGTTATGGTCTTGATGGTCCATAACACACTACCAAGAGAGAACATGTATCCGCTAATAGATCTTCTATCAGACATACTACTAGCCCAATCTGCATCTGTGTATCCAAACACCTGTACATCTGCACTTGCCTCATAGAAAAGTCCATATTGTAATGTGGACTTCACATATCTCAATATGCGTCTGACAGCATCCAAATGTGGCTTTCTAGGTACTTGCATAAACTGACTCACAAGACCAACAGCGTAGCTCAAGTCTGGCCTTGTAATGGTCATGTAGATCAAACTCCCCACTATCCTCCTGAACATAGTAGGGTCTTCTATCTCATCCCCAACATCAACACTCAACTTTACATTCTGCTCCAACCGGATTGAAAGTGGTTTGCATGCTGTCATACCATACTTGGACAACATATCCAAGCCATACTGTCTTTGGGACAGCCATATACCATCATCACATCTGATCACCTCAATGCCAAGGAAGTACGTTAGCTCACCTAAATCCTTCATCTCAAACTTCTTCTTCAAAAAGTCCTTGACTTCAGCAATCCCACTATCACTATCACCTCTAATAATCAAGTCGTCCACATAGATGACTATGATGACCAAACCTACATCTCCCTTTCTCACATAAAGTGAGTGATCAACATCAGTTACATAAAAGCCAATATTGACAAGATACTCTCTGATCTTGTCAAACCATGCTCTAGGTGCTTGCTTGAGCCCATAGAGCGCCTTCTTCAACCTGCACACATATGTGGGATGCTCTAAATCTTCATAACCTACTGGCTGATCCATATACACTTATTCATGCAAATCACCATGCAACAAGGCATTCTTCACATCCATTTGCTGCAACCTCCAACCTTTCGCTGCTGCCAAAGCAATCACACATCTGACAGTTGCCATCCTAGCAACTGGACTGAAGGTTTCATCATAATCTATGCCATATGTCTGGGCATAGCCTTTTGCAACCAGCCTAGCTTTGGACCTACTAATAGAACCATCTGCATTATGCTTAATCTTATAAACCCACTTACATCCAATAGCTTTCTTGCCCTTCGGCAATGATACTAGATCCCAAGTCTTATTGGCGTCTAATGCAGCCATCTCCTCATCCATTGCTACATCCCAATGAGTATGACCAACGGCATCCTCAAAACAAGTGGGCTCAACATCCTCAACTAGTTTCACCATATAAGCATAATGGTGAGCTGCATAACCTTCAAACCCAAATCTTTTAATAGGGTATCTGACCCTGCTAGATCTGCGTACCACTGGATCACTCAATGGAGCCTTTACATTATTATGAGCTCTCTGTACACCACTGGAGTCTCCATCAAGAACTGCATCAATGCCTTCTGACACTTTATTATTTCCTTTGTCTTTACCTGTAGTGCTACTAGATGCACCTGAAGATGTAGAGCTACTCCTTAGTCTCCCAGACCAAGGACTACCAAATGATGTCTCTGTTCCACTAAGAGTCCGCGATTCTTGCTTTTCAGCCTACACATGAGTGTCATGATCATCATCATCATCTAGTGCATCACCACTAGATGCATACCAATTGCTCATTTCATCAAAGATGACATCCTTGCTCACTCTGAACTTACATGTGACAGGGTTATAACAACAATACCCTTTCTGCTCTAAAGAGTATCCAATAAAGACACATTTTTCTGCCTTTGGATCAAGCTTCTTCCGTAGCTCATCTGGCACATGAACATATGCAACACAACCAAATACCTTCAAGTGCGATACATCAGGCTTCTTGCCAGTAAAGCATTCTTCAGGAGTCATCCCATGAACTGCAGCTGTGGGAGTTCCATTCATAATATAAACAGCAGTATGAACAGCCTCAGACCAAAAATTCTTAAGCATATTCTTTTCAGCCATTGATGGAACCTAGAACGGGCCGGCACTGGCTCGTGCACTAGCCGGACCATTATCTCACGCGCTCAACAACCCCACGGCCTCGCGGCCAGGAGCGCTGATGACACATACATTGCCTT
>NW_028230089.1:0-27897 GCF_053477565.2 Lygodium microphyllum | reverse complement strand
CCAATTCCTGCACACCAAGCAGGTCTCTGAACTTGCGCAGCTTCTCTGCGCCCAATGCCTTCGTGAATATGTCAGCTACCTGATCCTCTGTGCTGACATAAACTAGATCAATAAGACCTAGTAAAACCCTCTCTCGCACATAGTGATAATGCACCTCAATGTGCTTTGTTCTAGCATGATAGACTGGGTTATTTGCCAAGTGTATACTACTCATGTTGTCACAATAAATGACAACTGGCCCATCTGTAGACTGATGCATATCATAAAGTAGCTTATGCAACCAAGCTACCTCACATGCAGCCATTGCTGCACCCCTGTACTCAGCCTCTGTGCTCGACAAGGCAACTGTAGGCTGTTTCTTGCTGCTCCAAGTGACTGCAGCACTCCCAAAAGAGAATACATATCCACTGGTAGATCGTCTATCAGAAATACTACCAGCCCAATCAGCATCAGTGTATCCATGCAACTGTATCTGAACCCCAGTCTCATAAAATAGTCCATACTGCAATGTGGACTTCACATACCTAAGTATGCGTCTAGCCGCATCCAAATGTGGTTTCCTTGGAGCCTGCATAAACTGACTTACCAATCCAACAGCATAGCTCAAATCTGGCCTGGTAATAGTCATATAAATCAAACTTCCTACTATGCGTCTGTACATAGTAGGGTCTTCTAGAAGCTCACCTGCATCTGTGCTCAGCTTCACATTTTGCTCCAAAGGAACTGAAATAGGCTTACAGCCTGTCATCCCATATTTGGACAGCATGTCCAATCCATACTGCCTCTGCAAGAGCTGTATCCCACTTGGTGATCTAATCACCTCAATGCCCAAGAAATAACGCAGCTCTCCCAAATCCTTCATCTCAAACTTCTGCTTCAATAGCATTTTCACATGAAGGATATCTTCATCACTGTCACCTGTCATAATCAAATCATCAACATAAATGACAAGCAGCATAATACCTTTCTCTGTTTTTCTCACATAAAGTGAGAAATCTGCCTTGGAAATCTGAAAGCCAATAGTGACAAGATACTGTCCTATCTTGTCAGACCATGCTCTAGGTGCTTGCTTCAAGCCATACAAGGCTTTCTTCAACCTGCAAACAAACTCAGGATGAACAGCATGCACATAACCTGGTGGCTGCTCCATATAGACCTCTTCTTGCAAATCACCATGCAAGAAGGCATTCTTTACATCCATCTGATGTAAAGACCATCCCTTTGATGCAGCCATAGCAATGATTGCTCTTACGGTTGCCATCCTTGCAACTGGACTAAATGTTTCTTCATAGTCAATGCCATATGTTTGTGCATACCCCTTGACTACTAATCTTGCCTTGTATCTGTTCACAGAACCATCAGCATTGTGCTTCACCTTATAAACCCACTTACAGCCAATTGCATTCTTACCTTTAGGCAAAGGTACTAACTCCCATGTAGCATTTGCTTCCAAGGCATCCATTTCTTCATCCATGGCTTTCTCCCATTTTTCTTTTCCCATGGCTTGCTCAAAAGATGTGGGTTCTGGTTCCTGTATCACTTTGACCATATATGCATAGTGAATGGCTGTAAATCCATCATATTTCAGCCTATCCACAGGATACCTAGCTCTTGTAGACCTGCGCAAAGTAGGTTCACTCCCAGGTGCTCTCAAAACATCCCTGGTCTTCCTTACTCCAGGTGTAACAATAGAAGGAATACCCAACTCATCATCAATGCTCTGTTCTGAGCCACTGGATTCACCATCCACATAAGAGTGACCTGCATTCACATCAAACATGGGCTGATCAACCTTCTCTTTTCCTTTTCGTGATACCTGCATACCACTATCTGCATTGCTTTGAGAAGATTCTCCTGATCTCAATCTGCCTGTCCATGGCGAAGAATGTGAACCACTACTAGAGGACGCTCCAGGTCCACTAATATTTTGTGACTGCTGCTGTGAATTCTGTGTAGCATTACCATTTTGTGCATCTTCATCATCAATCACATTTACTGGTTTATACCAGCTACTCATCTCATCAAAAACAACATCTCTGCTCACTGTAAACTTACGAGTAGAAGGGTTATAGCATCTATACCCTTTTTGCTGCAGAGAGTAACCAATAAAGATGCACTTCTCAGCTTTTGGATCCAACTTGGATCTCAGCTCATCTGGCACATGTACATAGGCAATGCAACCAAAAATTTTCAAATGAGAAATATCTGGTTTCCTACCAGTATACCTCTCCTCTGGAGTCATTCCATGTATTGCTGCAGTGGGAGTCCTGTTCATTATGTAGACTGCTGTAGCAACTGCTTCAGCCCAATAGAAATCTGGCAGGTCTTTTTCATTGAGCATGGCACGAGACACCTCTCCAATATGTCTGTTTTTTCTTTCTGCAATTCCATTTTGTTGTGGGGTATGACTGCATGAATATTGCTGCTTTATGCCATGCTCCTGCAGGAACCTTGCAAACTCATTTGAGAGGTACTCTCCCCCTCCATCTGACCTTAGGCATTTTACTTGCAGACCTGTTTCTTTTTCAACCATAGCTTTAAGAGTTTTGAAATGCCCAAAAACTTCACTTTTCTTTTTCATAAAATACACCCAAACTTTTCTGCTATAGTCATCAATAAAACTGACAAAATAATGACAGCCTCCAAGAGATGCAGCTTTAGTAGTCCACACATCAGAGTGGATTAATTCCAATGGCTTCTCACTCTCTTGAACATGTCTAGGAAATGGTTTCCTTGCCTGTTTTCCAAACTGACAGGCTTCACATACCTTATGCATTTCTGCAACCTTGAACTTAGGCAATCCTGCAACAATATTTTGGGCCTGCATTGATTTAAGTCGCTGTACATTAACATGACCAATGCGTTTATGCCAGATATCAATATCTGCAACTACACCGGTCCCATGTGCAAACATTGCTGCACTCAATTCAGACATGTCTGCATCCAATGTAAACATTCTGCCCTTCTTCTTTCCTTTTGCTATCAAGCGACCTTTATTTTTCATATCCTCAACAAAGCATCCATGAGGATTAAATCTGACCTGCAAGCCCTGTTCAACCATTTGACCAACTGAAACCAGATTCTTGGTGATATTCGGGACATGAAATACATCGGACAGGTATTTCTTTTTCCCACCCTGCATAGACAAGGGAATTTTTCCAATCTGCACAATAGGATGTGCAGTATCATCACCAGTCTCCACAAATCCTGGTTTTTCCATTTTCCTTGCATCCTCCATCCATTCTGCATGACCTGTCATGTGGTTTGATGCACCTGAGTCAACATACCATACATCATTGCTTTCTTCTGCACTTGTCATAGAATTGTTCATGTGCTGCACCATGAACAAATGCTCATTTCTGTCATCACCCTGTCTACTAGAAGATGCATAATTCCCTTGTTGCAGTTTTCCATTCATGATGTCATTCTGCTTTTTATAGCAGTCTTTAGCCATATGACCCATTTTACCACAGTAGTAGCATTCAACATTACTGTTTGCATTTTGGCCTCTTTGCCATCCACCACGACCTCTTTGGCTCCCCCTGCCTCTAGAGTTACCACGTCCTCCTCCATAGGACTGGTTTTCTTGAGTTTGCTGCATATTCTGATTTCTGCCACGGCCTCCAAATCGGCCTCCTCTACCTCTGCCTCTACCTCTTCCAGCATTTGAGTAGAAGACAGCTTCTTTTGAAGTTCCTCCTGAAGAAGATGCACCACCATTTCTCTGTTCCTCAGAAATTAGAAGAGCAATCAACTCCTCAAAATCAGGAAATCTTTCACGAACTGAAATGGATGTCCGAAACTGTGCATAATCCTTTCCTAGACCATTCAAGGTCACGGAAACTAAATCATCATCTTCCACTGGCGACCCAATGGAAGCAAGTGCATCTGCAATCTTCTTCACCTTCATGTGGTAGTCGTTGATGCTCATACTTTCTCTTTGCACATTGTGCAACTCTTGCTTGAGCTGCATTTTCCTGGCTTGCGTATTTGTGCTATACATTTTTGACAAAGTATCCCATGCCTCCTTTGGCGTACTTGCATCCTGAATATGCACAATCATAGAGTCTGAAATACTGATAGACAGCCAATACATAACTTTCCTGGCTCTCTCATGCCATGTTTTAAATGCCTGCATTTGTTGTTGATTGGGAACATCAGGAAGAACTGGTTCTTCTTCATTTCCTGCAACAAATTCCCAATATCCTTTTCCCATAAGGAAATTCGTCATTCTAAACTTCCATGCCTGGAAGTTGTTCTTGTCAAGCTTTTCAGTGACAATCTGTGAAAGAGAATCAGATGCCATTACAGAATACTGCAAGAAATTCTGTCACTGCAAAAAACACAGCTTCACCCTCACAAGGGCAAATCTGCAAAACTGGCGAAAGTGGTATTTGACCACACAGTCACTTCCTAGTGACGATTTTGCATAAACAGGAACCAAGGATGATTCTGAAACTCCCAATGTCTCTGCGCACAAGCATACGATGCAATTTCTACAGTAACTTTTCACCGACCTGTAGAACAGTGGTCGCACAGCATAAAACTGAGCCTTTTCTTGAGTGCGTGCAGAAAACTTCCGTCTGCAAAACAGGCCTCGAAGTGGCCTCAAATCAAAAAAACAAGGTCGCCGAGGGCTAAAGCCCTCTCCCGCAGCATATACTGCCCTCTTGCTTCACCGCGAAGGGCGTCTCAACCTGAGACAATGCACTCCTGCAATTTCCGGCTGTGCTACCTGCAGAGATCTGCTCCCAAAACAGGAAATGAAAGCAACACTGCTCCTCTTACCAGACCACCGCGAGCTTGGCTTGCTTTCTTGAGCTCCTTACCACGAACAAGGCTCTGATACCATGTCAAGATTGTGGGAGAGAAGGAAGGAGTCTCGCTTGAAGCTTTCTTGCTTGCACAATGGGGGAAGACACACAAGGGTGGAGGCTGAAAACAGTTTTCCTCTTCTTAGTTGTGTAAGCCAAAAGAACTCAAGTACAAAGAAATAGAAGAACCCTATATATGGGTCTCAAACCAAACTCAACTAACTAAGGTGGCATACTAACTGAGCCACGAACTAGAGTAGATAAGGATAGCTATCATGTAGCTATTATTCATGGGCGGTGTACCAACCGCGTCTGCAACTGACAAGTCGGTGACATAAATATACAACGGTCACCCTGGCGTATCACGAGTGGAGCTCGATATCTCAACATAAAGTCTATTGCCATTTCCTCTACGGTCTTTCATACCTCTTTGACATTAGCTCTACATGTTCTTCTTTGCACCTCATGGTTGTGTGCGCCTTGATGAATAAATAATCTTGACATTAGCCTTTTTGACATCACATAATACACTGCACACTCGCACTTGGAGAGCAAGATGGGGGGGTTCTTACAATAGAAGCATCCAAGGCTTCCGAGACCAACAACTAACATTCCAACAGTCGGTATGGTGGTACTAAGTTTACCTGCATGGCATGTATTTGAACTTGATTAGCGTGATTTACTTGCAATAGGGTACTAGAACCATGTCATGTGACTCTGCAATCACTTTAATGATAGTGGAGCAAATGAAGAATCTTGCACTTGTCCATACCACCTTGTTTGGGAAGCTAAAAATTGACCTACCAGTACAATCTCTATTGGGACACTCTAGCTCCTCGATACATTTGCTTTGGCAAACAATACCAAGGAATGCCATCGATGTTGACATGCATGGGCTTTGTCCAGCAAAATGGCCATCGCGCCTTTAATGGTTCTCCCTTGTGTGCACATTGACGAGATGAGTGCCTTGAATGGTTGTCCATTTTAGTGCGGGGCACTTTCCTAAGAGCGAATTACTATGTATGTATAGTGCTATATGAGATAAGTGCAAGATGTGTACAGTGAGATGCACTATAAGTGCATATGGATGCACTATGTATAGGTGGATGTACTATGGGTGTAGATGGATGCATGGTACACTATGGAAGTAAGTAAGTGAGTGCACAATGTGTATGTTTGTGCATGCATGGATGCACACACACATGTGTCCCCAAGGTTTCTTCCTCCTCTCCCACTTGCTGTTATCCTTTCTACTACCTAATCGGTTGGATTTGGGTTGTCAAGAGGGAGAAGGATCCTTGGTACAAAATTGTGTGTGATGTATCTACGACTGCATATTGTATTAGTGGATGGATGCACCTTGTGCAGGTAGATGCACACAATGGATGAATGCATAGTGCAATGAACATGTGGGGTGTGCTAGATAAATGCCTCACTGGTTACCCTCTTCCTACTTCACTCCCCTACGATCCTTCCTCCCAATAGGTTGGATGTTGGTTTGTGGAGGAGAAAGGTTTCTAGATGCACCTGAATGCCTATGCACTTTTATGTGTGCACAGTGTATGTTATGTGTATAGGTGTGGGTGTGTGATATAGTGTGCATCACAATCAGGTGAATACTTTACAATGTGTAGGTTACGTCATCACAAGTGTGTCTGTACATCAGTGAGCATAAAATATTCAATGTGTTGTGTGTGTAGTCATCAATATAAGAATTGACACACATTAATGTGATGCATGTATACCCTCATGCACCTATGTGTGGTACTCGTGCATTAGAGCTTTATCTTGTCTTTTCACTCCTACCAATCCTTCCTTCTCTAGTAGGTTGTATGGCTAGTGTGCTAGAAGGTGGGCTTTATGATCACATACACTTGGGTGCATATGGATGCACATAGCAAGAGCTTCACAATAAAGATAAAATATTATTTTCCTAATTTCACAAAAATATTTTTAAGAAAAAATATTTTAATATAGAGAATCATCGATACTAAGGCATCATAATAATGGCACCACACAAGGTAGATGCTCACACATTAAATCCTTAATGCACTAAATCCTTTCCTTCCACCACATGCACTTAGAATTATATTGTCACACATGTTGCATTTAATGGTTACCCATGTGTAGTGCATAGGCTATCATGGTCCCTTGTCCTTATAGTGCACTTCCTCCCCACCAAGAGGGGATTGAGTGACATGTGGGTTGTTGGGGTGTCCTTCTTGCTATCATGTGCTTCCTTAATTCAATATAACTAATGATTTCCACAAGTGGTTTTGGTGTATACATCTTGTAGTGTAGCAGTCATGGTGATTGTGTGACAAGCAACTCCTCTTGTTCCTAAGGTGGCTCCTCCTTCTCTATAGCAGTTCCTCTTTGTTGGGGTTTGTGTGTGTCCACATGTGGTCGATTCAATCTAGGGATGAAGAGGAAGAATATGATGACGGAATTAGAGTCAAACGTGATGTCAGTAATGGTAGTGATGAAGGGGAACCAACAAAGATGAAGGTAACATGGGATGAAGGGGAATAAAAAGAGGTGAAGGCAACAATGTGATTAAGGGGAACCAACATAAGTGAAGGCAACATGGTAAGAGAAGGAAGCACAAGTGAGGGGAACCAACAAAGGTGAAGGTAACATGGTGATGAAGGGGAATTGAAAGAGGTGAAGGCAACAATGTGACGAAGGGTAACCAACATAAGTGAAGGAAATAGGGTAAGAGAAGGGATCACAAGTGAAGAAGATGTAGGAGATGATAATCTTGTTAATGCAGATGGTAATCTCATCCATGCTTAAGTTGATGAACACTACTCTAATGGAGATGGGAAGATGAAGATACATCTTCTAATGCCAATGATGAGGACAAAGATAGTGAAGATGATCAAGCTGCCATCTATTTGCAAAAAGCAAGATAAAAAAACTAAAAGACATGGTAAAGATGAATATGTTTCCCTCTATTTGCAAAAAGAAGGGATGCAAACTAATAGAGATTGAGATGATGATTACACTACCCTCTATTTGCAAAAAAAAGGCATATGAATCGATATAGATGGTCATGCATATGAAGATCAATATTTTGCGCACGCAGGTTCAAACACATGGTCTGTGTAGCACGCTCTGAGAGTGATCAAGGAATGGAATCTCATCTTCTAAAGTTAAAGCAACGTTGTGCATACATATTTTTCATGGTAGCCTATTTCCTAGGCAAGTCATTGACAATGATAGTAGGTGCTTTATATTCAAAATGTCAATAACTAGGCCAACCTCAGGGGTTGACTTAGTGAATTGTATGTGAAGGAATGGCACTGGGAACCTACACGATAGTTGGGTATGCTTTGACTATGTGCATCGCATTAAAGATTGGACCACCATGGCATCACATGTGTATGACCCAATGTAGTTTCTCTTACATGATTCTACCATCACAACACAAACTTAAGTAACATAGTTCTCACTACTCTCCCATTCCTTTCTTATGTTTCTATAGTGTACAAGAGTTGATGACTCTGGCAATATGTGAGATGAAGGAAGAGGATACAGATGCACAAGCTCTGTTTTGGACAAAGATGAATGAGGTGATGGAGAAGTGTAGACACCCAAGCACTGATTTTCGAGGATTCATAGCAGACGAGGCAGGTGCCAATTGGAGGGCCATCCGCATAGTGTTCAATGGTGGTCCGGACAACATAATGCAATGAAAGGAGATATCTTTCTTATTTCATTGGGAACAAAGTATCCAAATACACACATCACAGTATGTGCACAAGAGTTTTCAAGATAAGCATAAGCGGTTGTGCCGCATGTGGAGGTGTGCAGTCACAAAAGATGATGCAACAATGCAATATAGATTCATTCACGCTTGGTGGGCCTCAGGGAAAGTTGCGGATTGCAATATACCAGCAATGGATTGTTGGCTTAGTTGGTGTCATATCAGATATCCATGTTGGAGGCGAGGTAAGACTAGTTCATACTAGTAGGATGTGACGTGTGGTGCATTTGTTTTCTCATGCTCCATACCTTCTCGTGCTATATTTTTGTCCAGGTGGTGGAGGAAATTGCTCATATACCAACCACGAACTTGGTAGAGCCAATGCATGCAAGTTGGTTGGCAGGGGAGGGTTTTGAGGGATCTATCAGCTTGTACGATGCATGTGTTAGTGATTTGGCCAATGCTCTACTACAGAGCACAAAATTACATGCATTTATTGGTGGAAAGTTCCATGGTGCAAGACCCAGTGCAGAGAAGCTTTTGAGTCGACAACAACAAGGAATTAGCCCCACACCTTGAGCAACAGTAAGGATGGTTGAGGAGGTGGCAAGAGGAACTGAATTGCATAAATGTCCTAATATTTTAGAGAACAATGTGACTGTAGTAAGAAAACACAAGGTTGATGGGAAAGCGGGGTCTGAGGAAGCCAACACCTCTCACAGGCCTGAGTATGTGACCAAAAACATACCTAAAGAAAGGGTACAAGAAAAATAAACTTTGAGGACCCTTTGCCTTCCGACCAATCAAGGGCAATATCACCAAATTTTTCGAAGGAAATGGTGGTGGAGATAGTCCTTCATGACACCATTTGAGCTATAAGAAGGATTCCAGCTCACAGTCGTGTACAATGTCAAGGATGGTTGGGAGCTAGAGAGGGAAAATGCAAAAAACCTATAAAAAGTACGTCACATGGGGTGCCTGCAACTTCATTTTGGGGCATCATGGAGTGTTCTAGGTCAAAAGGAGAAGCTAGCAATCAACATGGAATGAGGCGCTGGTTCATGTGGTTTTGTAATGATTGTGTGGACCATACATGGAAGATTTGTTCTTACATTCAACACGCACCACCCAAGGTTCCACAAGTATGGCTAGTTGCATGAGGCACTAATTTGACCGTAGAAGAAATCCACATGTTGGAGAGTGGTGGGTTTGTTTTACAAAAGGCAGCACAAGAGCCGGATGTTAATGAGGCCTCATGTAGATATCAAAAAGGTGTTTCACAGGCTACAGGGAAAAGGATAGACTCAACGTTGGATCTAGATGCAACTGTGAAGGGCCACACAATGGTGAAGGCCTTGAAGCATGAGGTTTTCAAACTAGAGACAGCTAACTCAAGTGTCATGCATGAGTGTTATGATGTGCACATTGCAAAGAATCCAACATGTAATTGTCGGGATTTCATGGACCGTGCCGTAGAAGGAAAAGTGTATTTGGCATGCAAGCACCTATACTATGTGTACCTTCGAGTGTTTGAGATGGATGCAAATGCCATCATGTTTATACACCAATCCACACTCACTGAAGAAAACTTGCACACTGTATTTGGAAGCAGAAGAACTTTTCCAACACCACCTATATAGTGACCAATAATGCAATGCCAACACTACCTCTTAGCACAACCACATTTTATTTTGTTGAGAAGTCACTGTTATACAATCCATTTGGATGGCAAGCCTTTGGTTTTTCTCGTGTCGTCCTTGGCTTCTGTCAGATCTTAAGTTCTTTGCTATGATCTTTTCAAAGAGAGAGAGAGAGAGAGAGAGAGAGAGAGAGAGAGAGAGAGAGAGAAAGAGAGAGAGAGAATATTAGACATAGGGAATTTGGAGGGGAGAGAGAGAGAGAGAGGAAAAAGAGGAGAGAGAAATATGAGAAGCTCAAATGGAAAGCATTAATCTTAAAGCCAAGCCAGTAAATGCTTTGGCCCAACCGATCGATGGAGTATAGCAAATTTTTTGGTGCACCACATCCATGGGTGGAAAGCGAGGATAAAGTGCTTTAGTTAAGTAACTTTTCTCTCTTAATTTGACAAGCAAAAGTACATTTCCCAGAGTTAACACAATATAAATGTACATTTGGATTGATTGTATGAGTTTTCTTATATCATAATTGTTGGGTACAGGAGAGGGGGAGGGGAGGGAGCTATCAATGCATTGAAATTAAAGTTCTAAAAACACTGAGTGTCTACCCAAGCATTCACATTGTGTGTGTGTGTGTGTGTGTGTGTGCGTGTGCGTGTGCGTGTGCGTGTGCGTGTGCGTGTGCGTGTGCGTGTGCGTGTGCGTGTGCATGTGCGTGTGCGTGTGCGTGTGCGTGTGCGTGTGCGTGTGCGTGTGTGTGTGTGTTTAAGAGAAGCATTTGTTACAATGTTAGACTTCAAGATCATCTATCTACCTTTAGTTATGACTGTACCCGACACTTAGGATGTCTAGCTATGCCACACTATGCAGACATTGAATAAGTCGGTGTTTTAGGACTTAGAAGTCTTTGGTGTGAATGGTCCTTGAGACCTTAGGTTGTACTATTCACTTTAGTTATGTGTGAGAATGGATAATGAAAGGTAGTGAGAGCACCCTGCTCTACACTATTACTCTAACTCTCTATCTCTGTCTCTGACTTTGAACATGGTATCAAAGCACCCACAACTGGACTATGTGGAGTGAAGCATTCAAGAGTGAAGACACATGTTCTTGAAGTGAAGAGGGCTGACTACCATTGACTGTCATTGTCTGTGCAACAAGGTATGCATTTTGGTCAGATGGAGTCTATGCTTCATGTTAGTGTTTGAGGCTTCTGTGGGAGCTTTGGGGAGCACCCTTGAGCACATCCAAGTGCTCATCTTTATCATCATCATCAACATATGCTACTGCCATCAGATCTACTACCTACGTGATTGCACATGGTTCTACTGTTGTCATAAATGTCTGCAAACTGTCACTTACAACATTCACGCACAGATATAGAGCTTGCCTATGCTCTTTGAGAGGTTATTGAAAGCTTAGACATGTCAGTACTTGGTCAAGGACTAATCAATGAGCTGAAATGACTATTTGCAGGTCTAGAAATATTCACTGTCTGTTGTATACAGGGTATATACAGCATGTATGCATCTCAAACATGAGGTTGCAGCCTTTAAACATGTCCAAAACAATCACCTGAGCTTCTGTACATGCAAAGAAGACATATGTATTGAATGCCATGATTATAAACTAAATTTTGGTGTCAAAAGAATTGATATTTGTGAGTTCTTAACATGCTAAAAACTGTCATTCATAGTCTATAACAAGCATTCATCTACACTAGAAGATTACATGTTTTTTTTGTTGGTCTTGATGACATGTATGACATTGGATATGTTTGAAAATTTGTTTGAGGATTGACATGAGCATTGGATGCTCTTGGAAACTGAAATTTGAATTAAAAAACATCTGCTTTGACACTCTATTGGATGGTCATGAAGTGTGAATGCATTGTCTGATATTGCTCTTGAAGACGGGACAACTTGGAAGCGGCCAGGAGGCTCATGTATTGGATCCCATCTATGGTGGTACATCTACGATGTTTTGAAGAGTTTGGTGGACTGAAATACACTGTCATTGACTGTTTATGCTTGACTGAAATTTACAGCAAGTGTACCTTGCTTTTGTACTTGCAGTTCATATTGCATTCGGTGTTAGACTAATATGTCTAGAACCCCATATGCAAAGATATAACTCTAAAATGTTGTAAGTGATCTTGGGGCACGTACCCTCTATGTTGAGCTCAAAAAGAGCTGTTGGTTACTATCATTTTTTAGCCTCTACAGACTGCTTGTCTGTACATGAACAGGCTGCCCAAATACATGTTGGTTTTGCATTGAATGCAATTCGTACATGCAGGCTGCAATACCTAGGTGATTGCCAAGTGTCAAGAGGTATATGTACCACTATTTTTAGGCTGGAATAACTGAATGTCTGAGCACATAGAGTGCTGAAAACTGTCATAAACAGTTGCAGGATGAAACTGAGCTGTTAAGAAGAATTGGTTTGCAGGTAGCCAGACAGGGTCTACAACATGGCAAATGCAGAAAGGACATACAATATTACCCAGATTGTGGGGGAGAAGTTGGACAGCCATAACTATGCCATCCGAAAGTTCAAAATGAAAAACTTCCTGATAGGTAAAGGATTCCAGGAGTTGGTGACTGGAGTCGAAGCTGAAGCTGAGCTCCCGGATCGACCTACAGCTGATCAGAGAGGACTACATCGAGCTTGGAGACAAAAAGAGCTCGCAAGTTCTTGCACTGGTTGTCTTCATGTATATCAGATGCCATGGTAATGCAAATAATGAACTGCAACTCTCCTAAGGATGCTTGGGACATCCTGGTCAAGTACTATGGCACAACCACAAGTGCCAAAAAGATACAGTTGAAGCAAAAGTTCAACAACATGGAGAGAAAGAGTAGATCCATACATGATTATGTCACGAGATCAAGACCATTGCAGATCAGCTGGCAACTATTGGTTCACAAGTTGAAGATGAAGACATGGTTGCTGTGACTTTGAATGGCTTGGGGCCTCAGTATAAGTCTTTTGATACTTTTGTGTCTATGCAGGCTGAAATGCCTGATTTCAATGAGCTAGTTGCATTGCTTATCCATGAGGAGGTTAAACTTGGCTTGGCTATAAGGTCAAGCAGTTCTAAAAACAAGGATGCAATTTTTTATTTCAATCAATGCGGTCGTAGCAGCTGTGGTAGAGGCTATGGGTCTGACAGATGAGGCTAGCAGAATGCATCCTATGGAGGTAACAACCAGTAGGTATCGAATACAAGAGGTGGTGGAAACTTTAGAGGCAGTGGGAGATCTAGCCCTAGAGGCAGAGGCTCCTGGCAGCAGCAGCGCCCATCTGACAATCTGAATAAGGATAAGGATTGTCATTAATGTGGGAAGTATGGGCATATTGCCAAGGACTACTGGAAGAAGCAAGGCAATCAAAAGGGCAAACAGCATGGACATTTTGCTACGTCTAGTCAAGAAGATGATGCTTCAGGTGATAGACTATTTGCCATACAGTAAGTAAAAGACAAGGCTGCTGAAAAATCCACTAATGATGCAGTTTGGTATATTGATTCAGGGGCATCAAACCACATGACCCCTCACGATGATTGGTTCATTGACACGGTGGCTGAAAAACATGGTTATGTATGTATAGGTGATGACACGCAGCATAGCATTGAGCATAAATGCAAAGTGCCTCTTGTGGTTCATGATGGCAGAAATAAAAATTTACATGATGTACTGCATGTTCCATCGATTACGAAGAACTTACTGTCTGTCGGGTCAGATGACGGAGCAGAACTTGCAGGTTAGATTCAATAAGCATGGCTGTTTTATTGAAGAGTTTGGCAATGGATGCAAGTCAATAGCTCGCAGTCACAGGAATGGCAGAATGTTTACTCTTGATGCTACTTTGCTAAAGCTGAATTCAGCTATGTTTGCCCATGGTTCTAGCACTATCAGAGATTTGAAAATTTGGCACAAGAGAGTGGGGCATGTGAATTTGCAAAGGCTGCAAATCATGCAGAAAAAACAGCTTGTTACATGTTTACCCAAGTTCCAATACTCAGATATTGGTCATGTATGCGATGCTTGCCAGTTTGATAAGCAGTCAAGGTTGCCATTTGTTAGGCATGTAAGGCAAAGTACACATCCATTGCAGTTAGTACACTTTGATGTTTGGGGGCCAGCCCATAATGCATCTATGGGAGGCTCAAGGTATTATGTGACATTTATTGATGATTACAGTTGCTATACTTGGGTTTACATTCTAACGAAAAAGGATGAAGTATTTATTGTTTTTTAGCAGTTTAAAAAGTAGGTTGAAAAGGAATTTGAGTGCTATAACTCTTGCTTGAGATCAGATAGCAATGGGGAGTATGTGTCAAATGAGTTTGACAATTTTCTGGTTGAAAATGGCATATGCAAGCAACTTACCTACAGCTACACTCCTCAGCAGAATGGGGTAGCTGAAAGAAAGAACACGGTCTTGATGGAAGCTACTCATGCCATGATGAATGAGAAGAAGATGATGCTCTATTATTGGGCTGAGGCTGTTATGACAGCCATGTATATCTTGAATCGGACTCCCATTGCAGGTATTCATGAGATGACACCGTTTGAGAAGCTGTATAGCTATAAGTTGGATGTAAGTCACATGAAAGTCTTTGGCTGTCTTGCTTATGTGCACATTCCAGATGAGAAAAGGAAGAAGCTAGATCCAAAAGCGCATAAGTGTGTTTTCATTGGATATTCGCAGGAGAAGAAGGCATACAAATGCTATGATCCCTCTACCAGGGAGACTTTGGTGAGTAGGGATATTATCTTTGATGAGATGGGCTCTTGGTATGTATCACCGACTGCAGTGCCATTGGATATGCCTTCCATTCATGTATCTATAGTTGATTCGCAGCAGAGCACTGCTATGATAGGTCCTAGTGGTCAAATAGTATCCCCATGGACAGGGAGATTGAGGAGCTCACCGTCCACTGACATAAGTATGTCAGTGAGGGGGAGATATGATGTCTTGGACATCAAAGGAAAAGAGAAAGCTACTGAGGATGCATCTGGTATGATGACACTTGGTAGAACAACTTCTGGATATGAGTCTGCTGACACTTTAGACATTGAACTTGGTATTCCGACTATGTATACACCTGGCACGAGGTAGAGCAGGTACATTCTACCTCAAGAGAGAGGGGAATCAAGTAGTGCACCACAGCCTAGACGATCGCAGAGAGTCAGATATCCTATTGATAGGTTGACATACAATGGCTACTCTACAAAGCATTATGCTTGCATGACAAAAGTGATGGAGATCAAAGAACTAGGTACATATGCTGAAGCAATGAAAGATGAGAACTAGTGTGCAGCTATGGATGAAGAAATGAATGCCTTGGCTGAAAATAAGACATGGGATCTTGTGTCACTTTCTGAAAGGAAAAAGACCATTGGCTGCAAATGGGTCTACAAGATCAAATGCAAATCGGATGGTAGTGTTGAAAGGTACAAAGCCAGGCTAGTTGCTAAGGGGTATGCCCAACAGTATGGACTTGATTATGAGGAAACATTCAATCATGTTGCCAAGATGGCAGCCATGCACACTGTGATTACTTTGGCTACTGGCTAGAGCTAGAAATTGCAGCAGATGGACGTGAAGAATGCCTTTCTTAATGGTGACTTGGCAGAGGATGTCTATATGGTTCACTCGGAAGGGTATGTACACCTTGATTCTCAGCATTATGTATGCATGCTGAAAAAGACATTGTACGTGCTAAAGCAGGCTCTGAGAGCTTGGCATGCAAGGATCAATAACTACTTACAGAGCTTGGGATTTGCTGTTGGTAGGGCTGATCATATCCTATTTACGAAAAAGACTAACAATGGCTTGGTAGTGCTAGTCATATATGTTGATGGTTTGATAATCACTGGTGATGATGACTTGGGCATACAGCATGTAATGAAGATGCTGAAATCTTAATTTGACATGAAGGACATAGGAGAACTGAAGTATTTCTTGGGCATTGAGGTAGTTTCAGCTGAAAATGGTTTATGGCTGATGCAAAAGCACTATGCCCTGGAAATGCTGAAGAAGTATGGTATGGCTGAATGCGAACCATTGGATACACCTCTTGATCAGAACGTCAAGCTAGACATGAGAAATGGGGCTGAAGTAGAGGATGTGACTATGTACAGGTTGGCAATCTGATTTACTTGACCATCACTAGGCTCTAACTTGAGCTATGCTGTAGGGCTCATAAACCAGTTTATGTAGAAGCCCAGAAAGCCGCATTTGGATGCAGTTAGACGCATTATGAGATATGTTAAGTCCACTGTAGATTATGGGTTGTTCTATGTCAGAGATAAGCCCTTGAAAATGATTGGATATACGGATGCAAATTGGGCAGGATGCTCATATGACCGTAGATCTACTAGTGGCTATGCTTTCGGGTTTGGTAGCGGCATGATCAGTTGGAGCAGCAAGAAGCAGTCTATGGTTGCTTTATCGAGTATCGAGGTAGAGTACAGGGGTGCTGCATTGGCAACATGTGAGATTGCATGGCTACTCAAGCTTGTGGCTAATTTGGATATACAGGTGGATGCTCCAATGACCTTGTTATGTTATAATCTGAGTAGTGTACTCTTGACTATGAATCCAGTATACCATGCCACGACAAAACACATAGAGGTACACTACCACTTCATCAAAGAGATGGTTCTTGCAGGGAAAGTTGATCTCATGCATGTGAAGACTGATGACTAGGTTGCAGATATCTTTACCAAGTCTCTGGGTAAAGATAAGTTCAATGTTTTTAGATAGCTGCTTGGTGTCAGATGCTGTCTTGAGCTTGAGGGGGAGTGTTAGACTTCAAGCTCATCTATCTGTCTTCAATTATGACTACACTCGACACTTAGGATGTCCAACTGTACCACACTATGCGGACATTGAATAAGTCAGTGTTTTAGGACTTAGCAGTCTTTGGTGTGAATGGTCCTTGAGACCTTATGTTGTATTATTCACTTTAGTTATGTGTGAGAATGGATAATGAAAGGTAGTGAGAGCACATTGCTCTACACTATTACTCCAACTCTCTGTCTCTGTCTCTGTGACTTTGAATATACAACACATGCTATAATATGATGTGAGGCACAATGATACAATGTGGACTGATTGCATGCATGAGAGAGAGAAAGTGAGAGAGAGAGGAAGATAAACACAGAGTGAGTGAGTGACTAAGATTTATATATGTATATATATGTATGTGTGTGTGTGTGTGTGTGTGTGTGTGTGTGTGTGTGTGTGTGTGTGTGTGTGTGTGTGTGTGTGTGTGTGTGTGTGTGTGTGTGTGTGTGTGTGTGTGTGTGTGTGTGTGTGTGTGTGTGTGTGTGTGTGTGTGTGCGCGCGCGCGTGCGTGCGTGCGTGCGTGCGTGTGTGCGTGCGTGCGTGCGTGCATGCGTGCGTGCATGCGTGCGTGTGTGTGTGTGTGTACATGCACATACATACATACATACATACATACATACATACATACATACATACATACATATATATATATATATATATATATATATATAGGTGAGAGGGAGAGAGAGAGAGAGAGAGAGAGAGAGAGAATGTAGAATGAGAGGAAGAAATCGCATATACAACCCTAAACTGAGAGAGAGTAAATACATGGAGTAATTCATGAGAGAGAGACTGAGAGAGAGAGAGAGAGAGGGGTGTGTGGGTCATGGTGTTCCATTCTTCCAGGGTGATCGCATGAATGAATCCACATTACATGCTACTACAGAGAGAGAAATTGTTTGCATGAGATGGAGTGCTATTTTTTGATCGAGTGTGCTAGAAAGAGAAAAAGAGAATATACACATAGGGATAAACTGAGAGAGAGAGAGAGAGAGAGAGAGAGAGAGAGAGTGTGTGTGTGTGTGTGTGTGAGTGAAGGTAGTGGTGGCAATCGTGGAGGTGGTGGGAATAATGGTAGTGGTGGTGGAGGTGGCAACAGTATTGGTGGCAGCAGTAGAGATGGTGGTAGTGGTGGTGGAGGTCAAAAAAAATCAAGGGGTGGAATAAGTGGACTATGTGGAACAAGAAATGGAGGTTGCCCAGAAAAGCTCACTCAAAAAGCTCGCTTCTCGCACGCACTCGATTTCCATGTATAATCTTCCATACAAAATCACCAAAAGATATATGGTACTTACTATGATCAAACTATCCATTTCAGATAAAGCTTTTAGTCAAAGCTCAAACATGATGTATATCATGTAGCACAAATGGAGCACTAGTACTAAACTACAATCTCACATCACCTATGTCAACAATATTATATATGTGATCATCACCTCGTCTAACTAAACCTATATTAGTGTAGTAGATATAAAACCAATGAGAAGATGTGGGGTAGCATAGAAGGAAGCTCTCAAATTAAGAAGCCAAAATTGAGAGTAAGTAGATTGAACATTAATCAACTAAGTAGCGTCAAGTGAAGAAGCAGGAAGTATGTAATCATCTAAAATGTATTCCAAGGCATTTATCTCCTCAATCTTAACAATGGACTTAAAAACAATGTGATCATCAAAAGAACTTCGCATTATCTTGTACTTTCACTTTACCTTTTTCATGCTTATCATTATGTATGCTATGGCATTGTGGCTTTATCTGACCCTACTACCCATAATAATGGCAAGTAAGAGAGAACCTAGGATGCAAGATTTACTACACGTGACTACCCATGAGACTTAGACTTTCCCTTATTAGGCTATGAACCTCTATCATGATGATCATTATTCTCTTTATCATCACATCTACCTCTAATTGTAAGTGCATGAGAAATATGGGCTCCATCAATGATCTTCTTGTTCACTTCTTCTATAAGCAATGCACTCTCTATCAAAGCATTTAAAGCCATATTTGGAAAAAATAGCATTCATAGCATTATAGAATGTATCCCAAGACTCAAGCAGTGTAGCAAGCAAGAATAAGGACTTAATATTATCCTCAAATTAAATGCCCCACAAATAAGCTAGCTAAAAATGGAGTTGAACTCATTCAAATGAGTGGACATAGAAGTACCCTCCTTCATACAAAGGTCCATAAGCTTTTTCAGCTAATACAACTATGAAGCATGAGTTTTTTTATCATAAAGATCACATACATTTTTCATAAATCATAAGAACCACCTTTAAATGCAATAACATCAAAATAAACCTGCTTAGACAAGGACAAGTTAATGGTGGACTTGTATAGCTCATCAAGCTCTTCCCAATCATCTCTATTCCAATCTTTCGACTTTATACAATTGAAAGTGGACTTGCGTAGCTCATCAAGCTCTTTCCAATCATCTCTATTTTAATATTTTGTCTTTATACCCTTGGATTTCAATGGTCTAACTAATTTCTTTTGCACCAATACTTGCCAATTCTGAGTCTTCCAATATTGGAAGTTATTGCCATCTAACTTCTCTATGTTAAAGAAAACACTATCATTGGAAGCATTTGAAACACCTACCATTATACCTGCCAACCAAAGAGAATATGGATTGCTATAATAACAGTAAATCAATCCCAAAATTGATCAAAAAAGCATATAATAGGAGAAGAACTGAGACAATACACTACTATCCCACAAGTGGGGAGGAGCACTAGAGTAAAGTATGCAATACAAGTGTCTAATCTTAAAGAAATTGCTTAAAGTTGAATTTCTTCATGGTTGTCCATAAAACTATAGTAAATGAATGTATAACTATAGGCAAAAGATCAAAATGCAAAGCCCCCACTGCCAAGAATATCGGGGTGGCAACCTAGATATAAAATGCAACCGGCAATACAAGAGAGAGCATAAATCATTGAGGTACCAAATGTTATTAGAGATCTGAAGCTCATGAAAGGGGTTGCCAAGAAAATCCATCACTTTGCTTCCCTAGATAACTATGGAGGCCCAATGTATTCGAGTATGGCTGGAAATGTGCAAAACCCTATGTATGGCAATATTAGCTTGATGTTTGGGGCACAAAATAGCATGTTTGGCAATGCATCTATACTCCCTAATGTTTATGGGGCTCCTTTTGAAGGAAATAAGGCAATGACTTAACTGCGCATGGTCCAGTACAATAATTAAGCAATTGGTTATATCAAAGATGTCGAATACACAAATGCAATCCTAAGCAAAAGAGTAGCATGTACATAAGCCAACCATGCACAAGAGATCTCTAAAAGCAACATGGGTCCACCAATCTCATTGTATATGAACAATGAAGCTCGAGTACATAGCCAAACATGCATCCAAAGCTAACAACCCCATCTGACAACAAGAAGTACTAGGTGTACTAATCAACCCACAATCATCAATGCTTGTAAAAAGGATAGTGTATGCTTAAACCAATAAGCATGTAAGAGTCTCCCATTGACTAAAGAATTCCAAGATCTACAATGAAAATATCAAAGTGCCCCCATGGAAGCAAATTTGAAATGTCCAAGAGCAAAGGAAGGCTCAATATATGTGTCTCATAACATCTGAGTACCCAAAGACATGAAGCAATACATTTAGGAGCATATACCAACAATAAATATTCAAGACCATAAATGAAAAACCACTTAAGCAAACAACCATTTCGACTATGTATCCAATGTGGCTAAAATCCAAAGCTTAGAGCTCAACATAAGCATATTCAGATATCATAATCAATGGCCATCATCAATACATCCATATAACATCCCCAAAGCATCTGTAGGCATTCAATATATAAGCCCTGACAATGAATGCTTGCTGCCCACAGGGTAAAACAAAAAATAACCCTTCAATAATGAATCTATTCGAGCTCTAATAGATCCAAAATCTTTTTCCAAGCATCAGTACATCATCCAATCATAACAAATGGGCCCCATAAGCATTAGTAATGCATTAACTAAGCAAATACTTGTTGTCCAAACAATGAATATCAAGTTTATCCTGAACATCAGATCAATGATTGAGCTCAAACACTCCAAACAATGCTCAAGATGGAAACTTTCAATGTCAAGGAGGATGGCAAGCAATGACCAGTGATCTGGAAGCTTAGTAAGAGCTAGAGGAGATAAATAATGTCAATAAAATAGGGGCAACCAAAGTGCCACAATTCACGCTTATTGCTCTAGGCCTTGTAGGTTGTGGTTGAGCTCAAGGCTCACTTGGGAAGGCTCAAATCAATGTTTGAAAGGTCCTCAACAAGCTTCAAAAGTGTGTAGTTGATTAGAGAAGCAACATGATTAATGCATACCTCATTGACTAGCTACCATGAAACTAAAAATGAAGCTCTCTTCCCAAGCTAAAGCAAATGTTAGTGAAGCTCCTCGAATTCTCACTCTAATACCAATTGAAAGGTGGAGCGAGAGTGAGAGAACTTGCAAAAGCAAGAGCTATGGAGGTTCAAGCAAGGGAGAGCAAGATGGTATGTGGGAACTCCAATACTCACAATTTGTGACCCACCTTCCTTTGTTCTATTGTTATAGAAAGAAAAAAGAATAAATTGATAGTGATGGGTGGCCACCACCTGTAGTGTATAGGTGTATGGGAACTATGTACAAAGTAAATGAAGGTGACTAGGCATAGGTAACCTTTAATCCCCAATAGAGAGGATCCTAGAGGTTTACTTAGAATTGGCTAATGTACGATAAAAGGGAGTGACCAAAAATTACATGAGACCATCACCTAATGTACTAAACTAACACATAAGTCCAAGGGGGAGGGGGATTTAAAACTTTGAGTCAATTAACAATTTCATGAGCAAAAATCATTGAAGTTTGATGTTAAGTGCCTAAGTACATTATTACAAGTTTTTGAGCTTTAATTGTTGTATGAAAATTGCATGGAATTCAACCAAAAAAAGTGTGATTGAGCACAATCATCTAATAGAAAGTGCATTGCATTTTTTGACATTGCTTTAGGAAAGACAAAAGCCTAGTTGTGCATCATACACTATTAATCACATAGGGCAAGAAAGGGTTCTCTGTCACTAAAAGAAACATGTATCCTACCAAATTAGTTCAAAAGAAAGGAAAATTAGACCAATGCAAGGGACCAAACAAGGAAACAAAACCCCAAAATTTTATAATCAAGCCACAACCATCCCATTGTAAGGAAGGGAAGATACATTAAAGAACAAAATTGACTATTGTAATGATTTGAGCAAAAGGTGAGTGTCAAAATATCTTAGCTGTGAAGAATCCTAGAAGCAAAGAAACTTGTTTTGGTTAGGAGTAGCTACTCCCTTATCTAGTCCCATCCGCATCATCATTGAAACCCAAGTCACACAAGAAGAAAAAGTGGCCATCTCAACCTCAAGTTTAAATGATAATGACCTAGGAATTGATCCTAAATAATTTGTAGTAGAATTTTGGCATTTGCTAGCTCAATACGATCAAAAAACAAGAATAGCACATGTGGGTAGACCAACACATGACATCATAATAGAATTGATTGAAGAAAGGAGGCTAGGAAAAGATCTATTGTAGCAAGTTGTTAAGTTTACAGAAGCATAAAGGATCAATAGGCAAAGGAAAGAGTCCAAGATTAATTAGGTCCATCACATTTGCTAGATAGACTAGGCCAAGAGCCAATGCAAATAGAGAGAATGAGCTTCTAAGTCCGGAGCCCCCACTCTAGCTTCCAAGTGGTTGCTTGATAATTTAGTCAACAAGTAGAGTACCTAGGGAGGTCAATCATCAATATATGTATATATCATGTGGGTTCAACATAAGGGATTTTTAAAATATTATTTTTACACATTTTTTGCAGACAAAAGGGTCCCATATAAAGGGGTTACTTACAAATTGAATAGAAAAGGCTTATGTTTTATCAAGGGAAAACTCACAAATAAGGATATTTATAAATAGGCCTTAAACGCATGTGATATAGAGGGTATACATATAGTGAACTACTCAAGGTAGAGTAGCATGGCATTAGCTACCTCAATCCTAGTTGGATTAGGAAGATCATCCAATCCTAGCTAAATTCAACTAATGAGTAGAGTAGCATGGCATTAGCTACCTCGATCCTAGCTGGATTAGGAATAGTGTCCAATACTAGGAGCCAAACAAAGATCCTTATAATCACACAAAAAAATCAAAAAATACAAGGCAAGAGCCAACCCTTATAGCTTTGTAAAACAGTTTGAATAGGTTTGTGAGGCCAATAACCTCCAAGACACTAGCCAATGCATGCAAACTTTCATGTTGTGTTTAACACTAATTTGACAATGTTGGATGCTATAATTTTAACATGCTTAATGACCTCTTCATCAAAATATGTTTCAAAGATGGTTATGCAAATAATTTGATTGTCAAACTAATGAATGTTAGCCAAAAAGACAAAGACTAAATCTGTGATTACATTACCCCACATTCAGGGTCTCTACAAGAGAATTTTGACAATTGAACAACCTATTCAAAAAGCATCTCCACCATGTTCATTAATGGATTCACAAATGAGGAACTCTATAAAGTACAAATGAGGAATTTATATATGTAAAGGAACATGCTAGCCACGATTTTCAAAGAAGTGATATACAAGACTTGATAAATGAAATGCATTAAGAAAAGAAAAGGACCTAAAAGTCACATATTCTACAACTACAATTCAAGCCTCTTGAGTCTCTCATCAACCTTACCACTCAAGCTTATCCACTTAAGCTTAGTTACTTGCTTATGTACATGAAACTTAGCTACCTTAATCTTAAGTTTATCTACCTTAAATTAGGCTAAAAGTGTTCCTTAATTTGCTTGCTTCTAAGCCTACCTTAACCTAGCCTAAGAGTGCCCTCAATCTATTTGCTTTTAACCCTATCCACATAAGCTTACTTACGGCTAAGCTAGCTTGCCTTGCTTACCTAAGAGTGTATAAATCAAGCTTAGCCAAGCCTCCCTACATCTAGGTTTGTTTGTCCACAATTGCTTCCCTGTATAAAGCTTATCCTACTTGGCCTTCCCCACTGCCCTAGCATGGCTAAGGTGGATCAATCTTTCCTACTTGCTAGGTTGGTTGTCTAACTTGATTAAACTTCCTTGCAACTAAACCTCAAAGAAACATTGAGTCAGAGGGAGCTATAAACACAATAATATAAGGGTAGAGATAAACAACAAAAGCACACACAAATACGTTTATCAAAAGCAAAACTAACTTGCAAAAAAAACAAAATCTAGCAAAAAGCAAATGATAAAAAATTTGCAAGGTAATCATTAGGCTAACCTAGAGCCAATAACTATAGGTGCATGTGATTTTGTATTGCATTGGAGATCCCAATTCCTACGAAAAGTAGGACTCCTAGCCCTAGATGCACCTTAGGAGAACTAGAGACTTTAAACTCTATTGCTCCCTTATTGATCGAAAAGGTTATTTAGCTCATAAATCTAGAAATCAATCAATTCACGATATACACCATGGAAACAAATAGATACATGGGAGAAGTAACTTAGGAATTGTGCAAATCACTGACAACTTTAAATTTTCTATTGGATTTGGCCTAAGGGAAATAATCCATGAAGGTATAGAGCAAAAACTAAGGACATTTGTAAGGAAGAGGGAAAAGAACTCTCGAAAAGATACTAGAAATGAAAAATAGATGCAAAAAGATAAAGGAAAAAAACATAACAAGAGTTCAAGAACGTCAAATGACTAGACATTATGCAAAGACAATTGCTTATTAATGTTATTGTGCTTTAGGTCAATCCACAATGGCTAGGCATTATGCAAAGACAATTGATTGCTAATGCTATTGTGCTTTTTAGTCATCCCACAATGGCTAATACCTTGCTAATAGGACATTTCATTACAAGATGAACCAAAGAATAATCCAAGATTCCCATAATCGCTAAATGACTATAGAAATATAAAGTAGGAGATGAACTCTAAAGCTTCATAGAGTTGATTGAGTAGGTGTGTGAGGCAAAAAACCTTGCCTCTAACTCAATGAGAGCACAAGCCTTTGGGTTTTGCTTAGGAACAAATAAAAAATATGGTTTGTAAGTCTAGACATTGGTGTAGAAAAAGCATCCTTCTCCATTTTCAAAGTCATCTTCATCATCTACTTTGTGGAGGCCAACAACCTCATAGTAAGGTTGATGAGAATAACCTTATATTAAGGCTAATGAACATGGAGCAACAAGATAGAGAGAACATGAGAGAGTATGTCTAAAAAATGAGAAGTTTATATAAGCATTTACCAATGACAAAGAGTCCCAATGCAAGGTTGTGACTAAAGGTTTCATTCTAGATGAACGGATCCATGAGGCCATGACTAATAACTAAGTATGTCTCAAAAGTGAGAAGTTTATATATGCATATACCAGCAATAGAGAGGCCCAATGCCAATGTTTTGACAAAAGGATTCATTCTAGGTGAATGGATCCATGAGGCCATGACTAATAATAGAGCCCTTAAATTGGTCCAACAAAAAATAGCATACTACATGAGGCTATTCGAATAGATGATCACCAATACAAAGAGGAACAAAGACAAGAAGGGGGCAATATCTAACAACCTAACTTAGCAAGAGCATCATGATAGAACTCAATCCAACATGAGACACCGTGATTTCATTTAAGTAGTGGCAAGAATGGCTCTCAAAACTCATTAACACAATCAAGCAACTAAGAGGACATAGATAATACATCTAGTGCATCGACTATTGTAGGGATCATCTACCATTAGAGTGCCCTAGGCCCAATCAAGTATGCACACATTGTGGCCACTTTAGTCATGATGTAGCTTATTGCAAAGCCCCAAGGAGGCTTTCCTATCCTACTTTGTATGTGAGAGTTAGATATCAACAACACAATAGAGGTCCCTTCTAATAGAGACTACAATAATTAACCCTACCTAAGACTAGATAACTAGAGTTGAAATTAACACTTTGTGGATACTAAGACCATCAACTCTAATCATTTCTAATTAACCCTACTTGCCATACATGAGACTAGATAGCTAGAGTTGAAATTAACCCTTTGGGGATAACAAGACCATCAGATCTAATCATTACTCACTTGTTGAGTATCACTCCTATGCACTTTAGTCTAGAGGAAGAATGCATAAACCCTTTATCACTTATGATAAAGAGGGCAATGGAGTTCTAGTGGACAATTATCCAATTATATTAATGATGTTAAGATTTGGTAGGGGGAGAGGTGTGGTCCAAGCCCATGAAGTGGTTGATTTCTAAAACTGCAAACAACTAGGCCACGGATCATCTAGGTGCCCACATAAATAAGACCTCCAAAAGGTAATGTAATTGATCAGCGATATCCCTCAGCAAAAAGCAAGTACAAGTAAGGAAATAATTCCTTCAATGCAATAAGTCTTTTTGTTTAAAAAAGAATCAATGATGAGGGTACCATGCCAATACCTATTAATGTAATCATGAGAGCTCAAAGCTAGAAAGGAGTCAGCATACCTGGCCTCTCTACTTCAAATGGATTGATGATTAGAAAGGATAACATGCAAAAAAGGAAGAAGCATGTAGATATTAAGGTTACTTTAAAAAGAGATGGGCTCACAATGCATCTAGACAACTTAGCCCCTTTTTAGTGCAAAAAGTGCAAGTATTACAATTGGACAACAACTCTAGTTGACTTGAATATTATTTCTAACATGCTTAGAGGGGACACACAAATTGCCCACCTAACTTGAATCACTCAACAAATACGTTCCTTTCCTTGAGGATGAGCAAGATTGGATGCATACTCTTGCAATCCTAGATTTTCCATTCACAAATGAGGGAGAGTACTAAGAGGCCAATAAAAGAACTAGCCAAAAGGGAACTACAGATACAACTACACACTTACTTGAACCTTCCATAGATTCAATCACCATGCCAACACTTAGATGAAACTTGAACTTCCATAGCCATTGAGGGTTAAAGGATTTTAGAACCCAACCAATAAGATATACCAATGGTGTTGGTGATTAAAAGGCCACCTTGAAGCACACTTCTTGGTCTTCAAGAAATTAATGAAGAACACCCTAGTTGGGACTAGAAATTGTTGCATCAACTTTTTTTTAAAACACCCCAATACACTAATGGTGAACCTTGTGGAGATCAAAGACTTAGATGACAAATGCACCAATGGGCATGAGCAAGTAACATTAGAATACAAAAGTGCAAAAGATTTAGATCAATGGTCTACTAACTATGATACAAATTGATGCCTAGTAGAAAAAATATTTCATGATCCTAAACCCTCAAAGGTTGAAGAATAATCAATATTGGTAAAGTTAAAAATGGAATGACTAGAATATCTAGAGGTCTTTGATCACTAACACATAGGGTACAAGCCCACAAACCATATAGCAATCCTTGAAGTCCTTTTAGACCTTGATTCCTCAAGGAATTTAGATTATTTGGGCTCAAATTCGAAATATAGTATGGATATTGACCCCAAGGTTCCACATCCCACTAATGTAAGAATGATAATCATGATCTACTTGTCCAATTACACTAAAAGTAACTAAACAATGCTTAGATGGACTTAGAGTTTAACATGGAAAGTCAAAAGAAACCTATGGATCTTCCAAAGCATTTCTCAAATTTTAGAAAGGGGATCCCCACTTATCTTAGGTCTATCATCTTGGCCAAAAACCTAGACTTCCCTCCCAAGCTTCAACACCAACCCCTACTTAACAAAGTTTTGTTAACTCCATATCACAAGTCATATAGATGCATCAAACTTACTCTCCAATACCATTATATACTTTTGCATTTTAGCAAGATGATCATTCAACCTACATGCCCTAGTAGAACTACAGTACAACCCCA
>NW_028230088.1:0-27902 GCF_053477565.2 Lygodium microphyllum | reverse complement strand
AGAGAGAGAGAGAGTAAGAGGGAGATGGATAGAGAGGGAGGTAAGGAATTTCTCCCTCCCTCGATCTCTCTATCTCCATCTCTCTTCCTCTCTCCCTCTCTCCCTCCCTCTCTTTCCATCTCTCTCTCACTCTCTATCTCATGGAAAGAGAGAGGGAAGAAAGAGATAGAAAGAGAGATAGACGGAGGATCTCTCTCTTACCATCACTCTCACTCATTCACACACACACACACACACACACACACACACACTCTCTCTCTCTCTCTCTCTCTCTCTCTCTCTCTCTCTCTCTCTCTCCATCGGGGAGAGAGAGATGGAAGAGGAGAGAAAGAGGGAGCAATGAAAAGAGAGAGAGATGGAGATAGAGGGCAAAGAAAGAGAGAGGGAGGGAATATATATCTAGAGGGAGAGAGAGAAGGAAAGAGAAAGAGAGATATATATATAGAGAGAGGGAGGGAATCTTTCCCTTCCATCCCTCCCTCTCTCTTTTACACCCTCTCTCTCCCTCCTCTTTCCATGAGGGAGGGAGAGAGAGAGAAGGAAATAGAGAGATGGAGAATATATATATATATATATATATATGGAATCTCTCCTTCCTTTCCCTCCCTCTCTTACCCTCTCTCTCCCTCCTCTCTCTCTTTCCACATCTCTCCCTCTCTCCATCCCTTTGTTTCCATCTCTCTCTCTCTCTCTCTCTCTCTCTCTCTCTCTCTCTCTCTCTCTCTCTCTCTGTGTCATGGAAAGAAAGAGAGAGGGAGATCTATCTATCTCCATCTCTCTTTCTTTCCATGAGAGAGAGAGAGAGAGAGAGAGAGAGAACACTTTGACAAGTTCATGTTGATAGTTTTACTTTGATATCATCGTGCACACAACATATTCGTCATCTTTGTCTCGTCCTCGTCTACGTCATCAACCTCACGACATCACTTACATCATTATCAATAGTGCAAAGTGCACAAAGATTGTAGGATGATCATCTTTATCAAAGGCAAAACTCGTGGAAATATCACCAAGTAAAGCTCATACACAGTAGAGAAAAGCACACTTAGTGTTGAGCTTGTCGATAGCTATATAAGCCATAGAGCTTAAGATAATGAGTATTATTATCTTCCCTTGCTGTCGCACATACGCGCATGTGTACACACACACACACACACACACACACAGATAGGGGAGAGAGGAGAGATAGTACAAGGAGGGAGATAGAGTCTTTTTTAAAAGAAGAAGAAGAAGAAGAGCAGGGAGAGAAAGAAGAAAAAAAGAGTGTAATATTTCCACATAATAAAAGTTAGTTGATTAGTTCGAAAGTTAGTTAGCCAATTAATAAGTTAATAAGGTTACTAAAACTAAAGACTAACTAAGGTAAAAACTAACTAACATTAATAATTAAGGATTTTTATTTAATTAAAGATATTTTATTTAAAAATTTGAGGGTCGTAAATCTGATATGTTTCTTGGATTGACAAGGACCGTAGCCACCCTTCACGTAAATTACAACGTGAACGAGACTTATGAATTATATCAATCACTAGGTTAATGTATATAGTTTGGATGGTCCAGAAATATTAGATTTTGGGAAAAACTAGTATATTTTAGATATTTTAGATATTATCTTAAAAAAGATATGGAGATTTCTAGAACTAGATGTTATTTAAAAGAAAAGGTAAGTGATATTTTAGTTAGTTTGGAGATTTTACAAAAAGAAAAAAATAAAGAGAGGATTTGCGAAATAGCGTGCGCCGCAATCACAGTTTAGAGGCAGAAAACAGCACTTCGAACAAAGAAAAAAAGGAGTGAACTAAGAGCTTTCTAATCAAGCATCTTGGGTTTTCACTTCCCTTTCAGAGCCAATGGAACCCATCAGATTTATGATCTGAGCATCAGATCACTGATCTTTCCAAGATCCCCCTCCACAAAGAGCTCCACTTCTCAACCACAAGCCCTCTTCTCTAATTCACTATAAAAATGAGGCATGGGGAGGCACAAGAAAGCATAAGGAGACCCCGAGAGGCTGTGAGAGAGAGGTAGAGAGAAGGATACCCCTCCAAGAGATTGTGTGTGTGTGTGTGTGTGTGTGTGTGTGTGTGTGTGTGTGTGTGTGAGAGAGAGAGAGAGAGAGAGAAGGAGATCCAAGAGGCTGCAAGGAAGAGAGTTAGTTCAATTCCCTCTAATTGGATCATTGACTCACCCATCTTCTCTTACACTCTCCCATCTCGAATCTATTATGCCTTCTTAATCTCTTGAGTCTACTTGCAAATGATGGCCCCCAAGCGAAGAATGTCACATACGGATGGCAATCCCATAACCAACAATGAAATTTCAAACGAAGGCATCGCCATCATTCCAATTGTAGTACCGGTTGTAAGTAATGTATTTCCAAATTGATAGATGCTTATTTTGATTCCCGTATGAGATATGTTAGGCTCCATACTATGATGTATGAGTATAGATCATTTCATCTCACATATTTGTAAGATGGAGCTTGCAAAGTGCATATATCAAGGAAAGTTAATTGCACCTAGTTGTATATGGCTTATTCGTTGTGATAGAGCAATTACAAGGAAGAATTGGTCAAGGGTTATGAATGGCATAATCATGACATTAAAAATTGTGCATACAAGCGTTAAGTAAATTTATATAGAATCGCTTGTTGATCCCAAGGGGGAGAGTAGATATGCAATGGAAATGTTATCGCGACTATTTTTGCATTGTTTGGGAAGAATGCAATTGGTTTTGTTGGTTGATCGAACAATATCCTAAAGGCTTTTACATTCAACTGATTGTTAGTTGTTGTTTGGATGATTATTCCAAGTGCTTGTGATTTATGGTAAATGCATGGCAAGGGTTTATGATGACAAGTCGCCATGGGAATAAAGGAATGTTTTCTTGAAAAATGATATTAGGGCTAAATGCCTTGTTTGTGCTTGATTCTTAAAGGACTTAATTAAGAAATGATATTTTGCATGGGTGGATCACCTCCATGATCACACCGTGGATTAACCCAAAGAGGGCACTGCTCGATTCATGGGCTGAAGGTCGAGTGGTGAAAAGGCCAACCATGGGAATGATGTTTCTCTCCTAGACAACTTGCGGGTTAGTTGGAGCTCTGGACACCCCTTGCTAGGTTTAGAATGGAGTTGAAGACCTTCGTGGCCCCCAACGTCTGGGCATGTTGGGAGATTCTATTCTAGATAAAGGATTGAATTTGTGGTGCCATGAGATTTGGACCAGTTACTTCTGTAGGGCAGAAGAGATACTTCTGTTGGATAGAAGGGATACATAATTTCTCCTGTATGGGTGGGAGACAAAGATTAACTTGAAGATAAGTCAAGGAACTTGTTTAAACTTGTTTGTCAATAGATTGCTTGCTCTGTTTTCGTGTCTGTGTTATAAGTTATGCGAACAAACCTTGTTCCCTAAAAGGCTTGAAGCTAACTTTAAGTGTCACACATAAATGTGATAGGACCTAGTTAGAAAACTAAAGCTATTAAGGGAAGCGGGTGGGCGGAACCCCTGACGAGTTTGTCCTACGGTAGGGTGGTCCCAAAGAATTGGAGGCTTCTCACAAGGTTTTACCGACGTCCGATGACTCTTAGGAATTGTTAGATTAGAACCCTAATTCATGTCGTTTTAGGGGATCGGAATGGGACTACGCCCTACAGGCAAAGAGGTTGAGCAGTGCATCCCTCTCGTTTCCTATTCTCTTTGAACCGAGTGCAACATGGGTTTACTTCGGCTTGGGTATCTCTGCGTAAAGTAGAATATCGAGGATTCGATGCTAGAATGCTGTTAGGAGACCTTGGTCAATAGGAGCCCAAATTTCAGGACGATCCTACTGGGTTCGGTCGTGAACGTTCCGTTGCGAGGCGGATTCGAGAAACCCTAGGTGACCAAACTCGAACCATGGGAGTGCCGGGTAATGATGCTTAGATTTGTTTCTCAATAGACTGCTAAAAGTGTGCCTGGATAGCCGATGGGCGGACACCTAACAAAGAGGGAGGAGAGACCATAGTGAGAGAGAGAATGAAAGAGGAAGAAAAAGAAGAGGAGGAAAAATAATTCTATATACATAGAGAGAGAGAGAGAGAGAGAGAGAGAGAGAGAGAGAGAGAGAGAGAGAGAGAGAGAGAGAGAGTAGAAGACGCGACAAAACAAGAGAGATAGAGAGATAGGGATGGTGGATAGCTAGGTCAAGGATTGCACTTGAGGTTGTAGAGATCCCCTATTCCATCTAAATCACATTACTATTCTCCTCATCCCGTTCATCTATCTCAAAGCAACTAATGCCAGGAGGTATATTCCACGATGGATTCTATGAGACCACAGTGGATTCTGTGAGACCACAGTGGATCCCGTGAGTTTTTTTAAAATTCTATGGGTGGATTCCGTGAGGTTTTGTGGTGGATTTCATAAAACTATATCTATTTATCGGGGCTCATACACAAGGTGGATTCCTTGTGCGAGAAGTTGAAGAGGACGCTTGTCCTTTTCGAGTGTCATATTAATTTAATGTACACGTGGGTAATTCCATAGTGGGTGATTCTGCAAAATACATATTTAAATTAATGGACGTTTATGAGTTTAGAGTGCACTCATATAAAATTAAGGTTAGGACAGAGTTCCAACCTATTTATTTATTTTGTAGCTAAAGACTACTACGTATTCACTTTTGTCGGTTTAATTTTATTATTGTCTAACAATTGTGAATGCTTCAGTTGATGTGTAGAGCGGGCAACGATGGCATTGGGAAGCACTAGGCGATAATGTGTATTCAAATTACTTAGAAGAAATTATCATTTTTGATGGCCATGTATCTTATAATTAAAGGCTTGGTGCTAATATTTATTTAGGTGTGCTTATTTATTGAAGCGCTTGACAAATATTTATCATTTTGTATGCGCATGGATGCACAGTTTAAATATTTCATTATGGAATATTGTATTTGGACACATCCCGACTTTTGGGCTACCTAGCCACTTTATTCTTTATTTGGACAAAAAAAAACACAAAAGTTAAAGCATGCTAATTGTAAAATTGGGCTATTTTTGAGCTTTGAGATAAATAAATTTATAAATACAAATAGCAATCGAGGATAATTGCTATCCCACCCGGGGGTATGATGACATGAGGCATATTCCACATTGGATTCTATGAGACCACAGTGGATTCAATGAGTTTTTTTTAAAATTCCATGGTGGATTTCGTGAGGTTTTGTGATGGATTCTGTAAAACTATATTTATTTGCCGGGGCTCACACACAAGGTGGATTCCTTGTGCGAGAAGTTAACGGGGACGCCTGTCCTTTTTTAGCGTCATATTAATTTAATGTGTACGTGGGTGATTTCGTAAAATACATATTTAAATTAATGGATGTTTATGAGTTTAGAGTGCACTTGTATTAAATTAAGGTTATGACAGAGTTATAACTTATTTATTTATTTTGTAGGTGAAGATTGCTAGGTATTCACTTTTGTCGATTTAATTTTATTATCTTATAATAATTGTGAATGCTTCAGTTGATATGTAGAGCAGGCAGTGGTGGCGTTAGGAAGCACTGGGCGATAGCGTGTATTCAAATTACCTAGAAGAAATTATCATTTTTTATGGGCACATATCTTATCATTAAAGGCATGGTGCTAATATTTATTTAGATGTGCTTATTTATTGAAGTGCTTGATAAATATTTATCATTTTGTATGCGCATGGGCGCATGATTTAAATATTTCGTTATAGGACATTGTATTTGGGCACAGCCTGACTTTTGGGCCACCCAACTACTTTATTCTTTATTTGAACAAAAGCAAACACAAAAGCTAAAGCATGCTAATTGTAAAATTGGACTATTTTTGAGCTTTGAGATGAATAAATTTATAAATGTATGCCTTGTGAAGCACTTACACAAGGCATGGGGGGAGATTGCACCCAATTTGTCTTTTTGCTTCATGTCATGCAAACTCTCTTTTTGCTTTTTATGAGTTTTAGTAGAGTTCTTTGTTCTCGGGGATCTTTCGGCACTCGTTACGTACGCATCCAACATCTGATTTGTGCACCAGCAACTCATCTACCTCTACCATCTCTCTCCATCCCTTGATATTATCACCTTGCTCTTATCATACTCCCTATCTATGGAATTACACCTCAAATTCTCCAAAGATTCCACCATAATCTCATTACACAACCCACCCCTCTATTAAGGGCTGAAGTTACTTGTTTTTTGGGCTGATTTTGGTTGTTTTGTGAGATAAATTATTAATTTTGAGGGTTTATTGATTTAATTTTTTTGAGTTGGAAGTGTTTGGGAATGTGTTGGGATGGGTTGAGTTTTTTTTAGAAGCTCATGATGGTTTTTGGTATGTGTTAACAAGTTCTGTGATGTGTTTGTTTGGTCCTCATGGAGTCCTTTGCCAATGTTTTGATTTGTTTTCTTTCTCTTTGTGAGGTTGAGATTGTGAATAAGTCTTTTGAGAAATCATTGAGAGTGTGTGTAATAGTTTTGGATGGTTGAAAACGGTTTTGGTTGAAGCTATATGGTTTTTATGCCTTCTGACCGTCTGTAGTATTCTATTGAGCTTTTGTAGACCATTTGTCTCTATTTTGTTTGCTTTTGTGAATGTTTTGATAGATAGATTTTAGCTTGGGAATGTTTTGCAATCTTGAAAGAGGAAGAATACAAGCTCAAAATAGCTCGAAGAAGTAGAAAAGTTAGTTGAAGAAAACTTGAAGTAAAGACTATAGTGACAGTGATAGTACTGAGCTCTCAAGAACATTGTAGTGGCTTTGGTGATTCTTCATATCAGACATAACTCTTGGAAGGGGTATCCATGACCAAGAGAGGATTATTGATTGTAGTTATAATGTACTATTGAGAGAGGATATGTGTAAGAGAGATAGAGTATGAGAGATAGGCAATTTTCTATGAGAAACATTTTATCTATATGAGAGATTGAGAGAGGATTATGAAGACATTGAAGATGAATACTATGTGATGAAATTCCATTCAAAATGAAGCATTATTTTGTGTTTTTGTAGTTCTTTGATGGATTCTAATAAGAATATGAAGAATGTGATCAATTTTTTTAAAGATAAAGCCGTTGGGGAGATTCTTTCTATGATGCTGTGTAAATATTTATTGTGCCTAGTGTTCTTTTTCCTATTGTGGTTATATAAAGGATGAAAACAAGCTTATTGATGAATACAAGATAGATTTTCTTGCAGTAAGAACCCTGTTTTCTTTAGTGTTCTCTTGAGAGCTCCATGTTTTTGGTGTGCGGCCACTAGAAGATTGCCATCGACAAGCACCAACCAATAGAGATTGAAAATGGAAGAAGTGGCACTGTTGATGAGGAAGAAAAGAAATGAAAGATTGTAGAATCCCTAAAACTATTAAAGAATCTAAGATTTCCATTGCCAAAGCCAGTTTCCACAAGAAGTGCATCCCTCAATAGTGGAAGCATGTTACTATCTTGATGCAGGCTCTATGTGACAGGCTGATCCCACAGTCTTCTGAAGCTGCACAAAGTTGTATCACTATATCTAATTGTTTTCCACAAAACTAAAAAGTGAAGTAGAAATGGAGAGAATGACCATCCATGGGAGATTTGGCTTTCATTGTGAAGAATTTCTAGACATCATCAAGTGGGAGATTGTGAAGAAGCTTCAAGAGTCGTGGTTAGTAGAAGTTCACAAGAATAATAAGGAAAAGAGTTGGAATTCGTTCATGGATGCTCAAGAGCAAGATATGTGGGATGCTTGGTGCGCTGACAACCTTTTGTTTGCCCAATTGGCAAACCATTAGAAGCTAGTAGACAGAGTGTTATTCACAACCTATGCTATTGAAACCCTTCGAAGTTGGTATTATCAAGACAATGGCACCATGGCAATCCTTAGAAGAATGAATTTTAATACCTTTAAAACTGAATATCTTCCCCTCTATAATGGAATGAAAGTTGATTTTAGAGACTTGAAAAGAACAAAGTAGAAGAAATTTTGGTAAGAGAGTCCTCCAGAGACTGAAGCCCTTCTAATTTTGTTATGTTTACATACAAATCGGGTGGAGCTAACTCCCTAATGAATGACGTGATCAAGGGCCAAGCACTAGAACGAGTCCAAGGGTACACGAGAAGAGAGAAGGCAAAAATCAAAGCCGAGAACAAGCTAGTAGCAGCAACAACAGAAGCCTCCTTTAATGCCCTTGTGGTACTCTTGCTCATTCTTATGTGCACCCAACTTGAGGAGAGATACACACAACTTGAGGACAAAGAGAGAGAGAGAGAGAGAGAGAGAGAGAGAGAGAGAGAGAGAGAGAGAGAGAGAGAGAGTGTGTGTGTGTGTGTGGATGAGTGAGGGATGATAAGATAAGCTCTTCTCCATCTCTCATACTATTCTCTTCTTCTTCTCTTCATTATGATCTCTTGGAGCATAGATGGATCAAGTTGGAGCTATGGAGTAGTAAATTGAGATCTGTAATACTTGAATCATGGAGCTACTTGACTCAAGGTTCCCTTCCTAGTCAAATCCATCCTGAAAATATGGATGACAAGCCAACGAATGTAGTCCCATTGCCAATCTTTAAGGGAGAGTACAATGAAGACTTTGATCTTCATGTAGCTGAGTTCATGGTGGCATGTGTAGCCAATAATACCAGAATCCTTGGGCATTGGTTGGCGATATTCCCTGCCGCTTTCAAAGGTGTGGCATTTCAATGGTATATGAGACAAGCAGTAGAAACTTTTGGCACATGGGATGACCTGAATGTGACATTTCTCACTAAATTTATGCATGAAGGTTTTGAAGAGTGGATGCAAGAGGAGTTCATAAACTTAAGTCAATCCATTGGTGAATGGGTGGAAGCATATGTACATGTCTCTAGAATGGAATCCATCCTGAAGAGATGGACCAACCATCACTTGAAAGAAGGCATCTAGAAGGGAGTTTTTCTTAGAGGCCTACAACTAGAAGTTCATAAGTTTGTGGAGCTGAGAAGACCAGTCAACTTGCAAGCTATTGTGGAAGGTGTGAGACTATAATCAAGGATGTTGATGACCTCAGGAAGAGGAGTTTTACCTCCTCCATGCCAGGAATGGTATATTCACTAAATGCAGTCCTAGGGATTGTTCCCTACCCCTATCTTCAGATGCAAACAATAGTTCCCCCAATGGAAACTCAATAACAACAATGGAACCATACCAATTGGAACCAACAACCACCACTCTCAACAGAAGCTCTGAATTAGAATCAAAATAGAGGATAATCTAGATCAACTCAACTAGTCTATGCAGTGATTATAGAGACTTCCCAAAACCCTATTGCGAGTACTCTAAGAGGAGAAAATTGGAAGGACTATTTATTCAATTCAATTTGCAAGCATCAAGAAAGAGCTAATGGACGTGATTATAAAATAGCTAGGGAGTCATTGAAGATAAATGCCACTAATATATCTAGTCCTACAGGAGGTGAAAGAGATGTGATACGATCTAATACATGGTGCAAAAAGTGCCATCAAGCGGGAAGTTTCAATGTTGCCATTGCTAGAAGAAAGAGGAAAGATGAAATTGGGTATTGCCCCATTCCATAATAGCTAGTTGGAGAAGCCCGTGGATCCTATCAACAAAGAGTATGACTTGGTCAAAGACCTGGATACCTTTAAACCAAACCTAACATTTCGATAGTTGCTAATCTTGTTCCCCAGCTGCTATTGTAAGAAATTTAAAAGCATACTGACAAGAAGATGTGGCCTAAGGATTGCTCCTATAACTGCCACTAAGTCCAATAAAGCCCAAATCCTATGAAAGAAGTGGATGTGGCTAATGTCTTCTTGGATCTTAGTACCCCAAAGATTGATGTTTGGATTGAAGGATGTTTTATAGCAGATGCATTGATTGATGGAGGTTCATCAGTGAACATAATGACATATGTGACAATGAAGGATTTAGGCCTATAAAGAGAAATAAAAAGAGAGAGAGATAATGAGGGAGAGAATAGAGAGGAGGTAGACAAGGAGAGAGAGAGAGAGAATAAATGGAGAGAGGAAGGGAGAGGGAGAGGGAGAGGGAGAGAGAAATAACACGACCTTTTCTTATTCAATATAATAAGTGAAAGAATAAAGAATAAAGTGACAGTGATGGGTGCCCACCACTTATAGTATACAAGTGTGTGATCATAGTGTATGAAGTAAATATAAGGTGGCATAGACATAGGTGCCTTTATCCCTAGTAACCTCGCACTTAAAGGCAAATGTGCCTTTAGTGAGGAGAGAATAAGAAAAAGTGACAAATACAAATGTACATAAAATATAACACGATGAGGAATAGATATCATCTCATCCTATCCCCATCATCTTCCTAAGAAAGACAAAATGTTCCGTTGAGAGACTTTTAGTGAGCAGATTTATAGGATTCTCATCAATCGATATCTTGATAAGCTCAATAGACTTGTCCTCTCCCACCTCTCTGATGAAGTAATAGCGCATCTCAATGTGCTTTGTCTTCATATAAAAGACCCGATGCTGAATAGTACTCTTCGAATGTAGTATAGGAGTAACAATAATACCAAGGTTAGACCAAACTATAGAGCCTCCTTTGCAAGCCACAATCAACATAACATCAATATAAAGCACCAAGATAATAATGCTACCATCACAAGCCTTCTTCATGTAGAGACACGGATCCATATCATTGTGGGAGTAAGACTATGACTGCATAAATGCATCAAACTTATGATGCCATTTCTTAGGTGTATGCTTAGCCTTTCTCCTTGTGCTTATCATCATGTATCTTATGGCATTGTGGCCTAATTTGACCCTGGTTCCCATAGTAATGACATGTAAGAGAGGCCTTATGACCACGAGATTTATTGCAAGACTAAGACCTTTGTGAATCTCTACCATGACAACCATTACCACTCTTACAATTATGTTTGTCCTAACACTCAATGCATGAGAAGTACGGGCTACATCCACATTTTTTCTGTTTATCTGCTCTATGAGTAAGGCACCCTCAACATCTTGGAGTTTCAAACCATTCTTAGGTGTACTGGTTCACATGGCAGCATGGAAAGTGTCCCATGGCTTAGGAAGTGTCAGCAGCAAGAACAAGTGAGGGAGATTATAATTGAACTCAATGACGTGCGAAGTCACCTAGCTAAAAATAGAAGAAAATTCATTTAAATGCACGGACACATTAGTCCCTTCCTTCGTGGGAAGGTCCATTTGTTGTTTCAATCAGTACATCTGTGAAGTAAGACTTTTCTTGTCATAAAGATTGCATTTTTCCCATAGTTACCAACTATTATCCTCAGGTGCCACAACATTGAAATAAACCTATTTTGACGATGACAACCAAGAACAGTGCATGGAGATCTATTAATGAGATACACGACAATGGTAATTTCATCAACCCAAAAGTGTTATGATAAGCATACCTGACTAAGCATACTATGGACTCTTTCCTAAATAGACTTGCTCATGTGCTTTGCAATACCATTTTGGGACGGGGTATGTGGGGCAATCAATTGATGCTTAATACCCATCACATAGCTACTCAAAAGCCTTCGAGACATATTCACCCCCATTATCAGATCGTCGGTATTTCAACCTATATCCAGACTAGTTCTCAACCATGGCGAGAAAGCATTGAAACGTAGGTAAAATATTCGATTTTTCCTTAATGGGATAGGCCCAAACCTTATGTGAAAAATCATATATGAATGTAACAAAATACTTCACGTCACCCAAGGACTAATAGAGCATAGGGCCACAAACATTTGAATGCGTAAGAGCCAAAGGCTCACCCACATGTGTAAGACCAAACTTCTTATGCAAATTATGAGTTTTCTTGCTATAAAAACAATGATCACATGAATTAAAACAAAAGTAATCCAAGGGCAAGAGATACTGTAAATGGGTCAATACTTTCATTCCTTTTTGAAAATATGTGCCCAAGGTGATGATGCTATAAAGATATATTCTTGATACCTCTAGCAAAAAACAAGCATGTGATCTTCCATAAAGATCCACCAAAGGATATATAGTACTTGTTACATCTGACTATCTAGTTGCAATAAGGATTTTCATCAAAGTCGGGACATGACGTACATCATGAAGCACAAAGAGAGCACTAATACCACAACGAACATCACATATGCCAATGATATCTAATGTAATATGGTAGCCCTAATGTGAAAGAAAGTCACTGGAATCAAGAAGCCAACACATTGAGAGTCAACGGGCAGTGCATCGATTGATTGAGTAGCATCAAGAGATGAAGCTAGAAGAATTATAATTGTTAGACATGTACTCCAATGCACTTATCTCTTTATCTTCGCACTAGACTTAGGAAAAATCTCAATGGACTTTGCATTTTCATGTACTTTCCCCTTGCCTTTCTCATTGTGCTTGTCATTGCACATTTTATGGCACTTTGGCCTAATGTGATCCCATTGCCCACAATAATAAAATGTCAAGGACGATTTACATCCACAAGAATTACTACAAGATTGTCCATGAGACTGAGACTTGCCCTTGTTTGGTTGTAAACCGCTACCACGGTTATTATTGCCATTCTAATGAAAACTAGGGGTTCCAAGCTTTAATTGTTGCACAGAGAGTAAAGTTACAGTTAATAAACTCCACAATTGATAGTCAGAGTACTCACGTAAAGGAGTTGAAAGAGCAGTTGGCTTAGTTACACTTTGTTCCACTAAGTCCTAGTGTATCCCCTATGTCTTCTTTGTCAGATACGGACTTGGTTGCTCTCCATCGTAGTATGATGCTATGTTTGCTATTTCAAGCCAAGGTGGAGAGGCTACAATTTAGAATGGACCTTTTGTGGACTTGTTTTAAGCAATTTATGGATGGACTTGTTTTAAGCAATTTATGGAATGTATCCCACCAAATCTCTAACAATCAATGCATGAGAAATGAGGGCTAGATCAATTTTTTTCATGTTTACTTCTTCTGTTAGTAGAGCACTCTCTACATCATTGCATTTAAAATGAGCTCTACTTGTTTGTCCAAGAGGCCTTGCTCAATTTTGTCAAGATGTGTAGGATCTAGAGCATGGCAGATGCAGAAGCTATGGAGAATGGAAGATAAAGACACAACTCATGTTGACATGACAATGTAGACAACTGTTACACAAGTGAATTAGGTTTCAAGATTGAGACTTGAACTCATAAACACAATCTTGTGTATGGACAACAATGACACAGGCACTTGACAGAAAGAGACAAGTACTATTGCATTATCATCATATGAAAGTGACAGTTCAAGTACATCATTATATAGAGTTCTTTGGTAGCTCTTAATATCCACTGTGCCTATGGGATTTGTCTCTCTTCCTAGAATGGACTGCATCTTCCTAGCCTAGCTGTTCCATAAAAAGGGACTAAAGTAGGAGTGATTGCAAATATCTCAACACCCCTCCTCAATCACAACCAAAAATACAAAGTGTGTAGAGGCTTTAGTGAAAGCAACACCTGTAAAGTGTGGGCACACCATAAACATGGCAAAACACCAGAGATTGTCGTAGAAAAGGCTAAGTGTGGGCACCACAAACATGATGGACATCCAGAGGCTGTAGTAGGGGCCTTACAAAGTGTACAGAGGTTGTAGTACAAGGATAACTGAGGAGTTTACAAGTTCATGTTTGAGACATTAGGGCTAGGAAATACAAAACTAAAAAAGTCTATCTGAATAGAAGGACTAATGAGGTTTGTCCTTCTCCTAGTGGTCTTCTTCTTCTTCTTCTTCCTTTGCTCCATTTTCTTCTTCTTCTTTGACTGCAACTAGATAGGCTTTTTGGGGCCTCTTTTTTGCATGGCAAAACTTCTCGATATGTTTGGTCCTTTTGTAGAAGTCATAGAAGAGTTGATCCTTCTTGCCTTTGTACCTGTTGCTAACATATAATGCATGCTCATCTCAAGAGGTACTTGGTTCTTGCTTAGTTTTTAGCTTCTTTTCCTCTTCTAACAGTGATGCCTGGATATCAACAAGTTCAGGTTTTGGCATGTTGATTAAAGTTGTTGATACATTATTATATTCAGGAGGCAAACTCTTAAGTAGAACACTGATGCAAACATCTTCATCCATTTTAATGTTGATTCGTGCAAGTTGTGTTAGAAGTCCTTCCATGTAAGTTAGATGTGTGGCAAGTGATGTGATGGACTTCATTTCAAGCCTGAAAAACTCAATCAGGAGACCATACTTTGATGATTTAGACTGTGCACCAAACAAGGTGTCCAGTCTCTTCCATGTATCCTGTGAGGTCTCACAATCATCCACATGGTGGATATAGCTATCGTCTAGCTCCAATTTGATAATGGTCTGGGCCTTATCATTGTTCTTTTGCCAAGTTACAGTAAGATCCGCATCACGAGGCTTCTTTTCTTTTCCAGTGGTAATGGCCCAGAGGCCCTTCTTCATCAGGATGAGTTTGATGCGGGTCTGCCAGGTGTGAAACCCAACTCCTTTGAAGCGAGCAATTGGAGAGTCTTTGCCCATGTTAGACTTACGGGAATAGTAGCAAATCAACTTCAGAATTTTGAGATTTATCAGTGGAAGAGCAGATTACAATGTGTCAAGAGACACAAGTAATGACAGTGTGAAAATACACTATGTGGAGACTATGTCTGTGTTGATATTGAGCTTGAATCTTCCTTGTTTTGGGTCGTTGATCCTTCTTCAATCTTTCCAGGTCCTTCCCCTCCTTGATTTGATGCTGGGACAATAGATCAAAGTGATAGTGTGTTGCTCCAGGTGGCATGAGAGAGAAAATGATGAGATATTTGAGCTTGAGTGAAAAATTGGCTATGGTGGATTTTAGGGTTTCATGACAGGGCCCTGGTTTTTCTGACATTGCAGGAGCTATGGTGGATCATTTTAAAAACTTTTTTTATAAAAATGAAGCTTATGTGATGCTCTACCAAAGCTCTATCCTCCTCATCCAGATTGTGGCCCGTACTGCATGCATAGAGAAGAAGACCATGAATAGATGCAGTTCAGAACTGCGAGCACAAATTCTTGCAATGCCGATGCATACAGTGGCCAATGTTATGGTTGTTGGTGCTGGAATGAAGTGCCCTGATGTGAGGAATGATTCCTTAGAAGGAAGCAAGAGGAGATATTCTTTGTGTTGGGAGATCCAGGGACTCCAATCAAGGTATGTCCTACAGGTCACAGATTTAGGCTATGGCAGTGACTTACAATTTGAGCAATGCTGAGCTATGGAGTGGCCAATGTCAAGCTCTTAAGTGATACAAAGAAGCATTGGGAGTCAAAGAACAAATGTCCAGAAGAGAGCAGGTTCAGATATGACCTGTGGAGAGAGATCCAGGAGCTTCAAGTTGACAGGGTGCTGCTGGCTATGGCTGCCAAGGAAGGTCAAGTAGAGATGGAGGTGGGAAATGGAACCATGAGCTGGACTTGAGCTAACTTGAGGTTAAGAGGGATTGAGAGAGCAGAGAAGGGAGTTATGCCATGCCCGACTAGGCTGTGATACCATGTCAAGATGTGGGGGGTCTAGAGCATGGCAGATGGGGAAGCTATGGAGGATGGAAGATAAAGACACAACTCATGTTGACATGACAATGTAGACAACTGTTACACAAGTGAATTAGGTTTCACGATTGAGTCTTGAACTCATAAACACAATATTGTGTATGGACAACAATGACATAGACACTTGACAAAAAGAGAAAAGTACTATTGCATTATCATCATATGAAAGTGATAGTTCAAGTACATCATTATATAGAGTTCTTTGGTAGCACTTAACATCCACTATGCCTATGGGATCTGTCTCTCTTCCTAGAATGGACTGCATCTTCCTAGCCTAGCTGTTCCATACAAAGGGACTAAAGTAGGTGTGATTGCAAATATCTCAACAAATTTGAGCTTCCAAGAGCTCACATTTAGCATATTTTTGAGTCCCCAAGCCCTTTTTGTGAGTGACCAATTGTTTTTTAACATCTTGTAGAAGGTCTTGAGATAGAAAATGTCCCTATGGGTTTTGGTGTTAGCATTGATAAAGGTCGATAGGAGGCCTGCAGAGATGTAAGCTCTATCAAGTCTAGATTTCCTGAGGTTCCCCCCATTTTGTTTGCTGGTCCATGTAAAGAGTTTCTCACTATCTACTTCCACCAAGCTTTGTTTATATTTAAGATTAGCCTAAGTTTCATTTTCTCTGCCTGAAATCACTTGCCCTTTCCCATGAAACGATTGTTAGTATCCTCTACCATATTAAGCTCACTGAGAAGGATGATTGGACAATTAAAATATTTTAATGAGTCCAAAATTTGAGATCTTTGAGTAAAAGATCAATTAGCATATACAAAAACAATTGCAAACTCATATGTTTCAATTTTCAAGGCTACTTAGTGGTTATTGGCATCACAACAAACTTGAGGAAATTGATATTATAAAAAGTATACAAGATGACATGTCAACCTAACATGTCATCTTGAATACTTTTTATAATATTGGTTTAGAAATTTAATAAAAGAAAAATTCTTAAATGGCAAAAATGATTGAAAGATTCTCGAACTATGAACCTAATCTAAATTAGTATACATTGTGATCCATAATTTCTTTGCAGTTAAAAAATCGAGAGAAAATATTCTATAACTTTATAAACCGATTGATATTTAAAATTCCCGAGTAGAATTTAAAGTGGCAGATATTTCAATTGGTTCAAAACAAGGTTTTTCATGAGTGTTGACCCTCATTTAGAGGGGACTTCATTGTCAACATCACGGGGCAATGGGCATCATGTTTTTATCCTCTGGGGCAAAGGATCACTATTGAGTAGTATAAGGCAAACCTCTAATAATATATAGAATAGAAAAATCTCGTCCTTGTGCCGCATAGGCTTGGGAGGCTTTTGATCATACGAGATCCCCAAGGCAAACCTCTAAATAATACATAGAATAGATTACCCCTTCAAGTCAAAAGGTGTGCAAAACACTTCATTAAGACATGACATCGAAGTTCATACTTCACTATTTACAATTTACCACACCCTTCCTCAAGATTCCAAGACCTTAGACCACTCTATATTGGTTGTTTTGTCTAACAAGGTGGTTTTTCAACACACCAAGATACGTCCTATCGATCTGAATCTTGATTACCCCCCTTGGACTACCTATTATGAAACCACCATTCCTTCCGGCCAGATCTATCGATTCCTCATTGCCAACAACGGATAGCCATCAATTCTTACTGCTAATAAGATAATAAGCTTAAGCTAGAAAGCTTCTTAAAAGCTAATCTAAAAGATATGATTTTATTATATTATTATTGTTAACTTTTAAGTCTAGAAGGCTCATAATGTCGAAGAGCACCTACTTCCAAAGGCCTCACACTAAGATTTCAAGAAAGCAATCAAACTCAAAATCCAACTATTGTCCCCCTCATAGGGTGGACACTCGTGAGTCTGTTGAGCTCAACGTGCCGTAAAGTGGCACTTAAATACTTCTATTACTCTCACACATGGTGGCACATTCCTTTGCATGCTTGCATGTAGGGAGGTAGCCCTCCCAAGCACATGACATCAACCTCTACAGGGATGGGGAGACTGAGCAAAAGGTGAGAGAGCTAAACTCAAATGAGGGAATGGATCTTGATTTCTCCAAAGTGGTCTAGGGAGACTCCTTCGATCAAGAAGGCATAGAGAAAGCAATGCTAGAGGATCTTCATGCAAACAATGAGAGATGCAGATCACGTCTCTTGTCTTTCTTAGTGAGAGAATTACCTCTCTCACCTTTCTTAATGAAAGAAAAGAACTTAAACCTTGAGTTGTAAGGGAGAGGATGGTCCCAAATGAATGCAATGCTCATTACACACAAGTAAACGTTCCTAGGCGTCCTCAGATGCACACATAAAATACATATACATAATGCTAATGCACTTCCTCTTCTTAGAACTCAAACCATCTTCATTTATGTGTAACTCCTTGGTTCTTGTGTACACTCTTACACTTGGCAGACACTTCTTTCCCCCTTCATAACTTGTACTGCATGTACTAGATATCCCTGTCACAGTACTCTGACCACCCCATTAAGTGATGCACTAGGAATATTGGTCTCTAAATGGTCTCATGGCCATGCTAGATCATCATCAACACTTAAAGAAAAGTGAGTCATTAATTTATTGACATAAATTTATTAAATAGAGAATGCTCAATAAGCAATCAATTTAATGACACTCCTAGACTAGAGGGATAATGAAGTGCACTATTTGGGAGAAACACTGGGGCAACTTTTGTATGTTTCCCCACTTTAATGGCATCTCACACATGGAAAAGCATGCATAGATCCTCTATGATTGAATTAAGGATCCCCCTAATGTTCTTGTTGTTACTAAAATGACAATGGCATTGAGTATCATGTTGAGGTACACTTCTCCCCCTTCCCCAACTCTTGTTATGTATGCAAATCTAGTAGGCACTATGATAGAGATTGCCCATAGAGGATCATGGTGGAGGATGCACCTGAGATATCCCAAATTGTGCCTCTGCGCCTTCCCTTGAGACTCAACAATATAAACCCAATGTCATGACTTGCCAACCTAATTAGGAAGCACAAAGGTCTAAAGGCTAATTCAGATGAATTGATCAAGGTTGTTAGAGTTAAGCAACAAAAAGTCCGAAGCAGATTACTCCGAATCATCTTCCTAGAAGGTTGCCTTATTAGAAAAGGAGATTGCCCCAATGGACAAAGGCATGAACATACACAATTGTCATATGCAAGAAGCATGCAGATACATCATCATCATACGCATGACAACATGTTTTTGGGGTATTAAAGTGCGACACAAATGTTAAAGTAGCATGGAGATACATATTAAGTGTTATATGCAAGGATGTAAGATATGGAAGAAAACTCCTAATGAAGGAGCCAACATGGTCTTTATTAGAAGATATGTGACATCGCCACATAAAATGATAGATGACATGGTGTCTCAAAAAACAACTCGAGCAACCCACTCCTGAAGATAGCACAAGTTATGGCCTGACCCTCCACACAATCTGTACTTGTGACATTGCGCACTAGTTTGCATTGTTTGGATGGGCATAAAAGGCATCATCTCTAAAGTCGTCACTTATTGGAAGAAAGGTGTGGAGAATACACCAAGTGACAATATACATGGGATCACAATCTAGATTCATGCCAATGTCTTCGAGATTGCACTAATGATTCTTGAGCATACTGAATGCATTCTCTATGCACACATGACCTTTAGAGAGGTGGCGGTTGAAATGCTTTCAATCATCACTCATTGGAGAGTGGGACTCTTTGAATGGTGTGATAAGGTGTCTATAAACTTTGTATCTGGAGTCAACAAGAAGGAAAGCGATGATGCACACTCCTCATACATGAAGAACAAGCTCCTGTAGGACTTTTCATTCCTTGAAACACATGTAAATGGATGAAGCTTTCTAGTGGCTTGCATCTTTGGCACCCTTGGCACCATGACACAAATATCCCGCATCATCTATGCGCATCACATATTGCCGAAGGAGGATAGAGTTGGAAGTGGTGCATGCACCATGCACATGTATATCCTCAATGTTGGCCTTTCTTGTAAGCTTACTGTGGCTACCATCGATTGCCTTGCATAGATTACAAAATAGAGTTAGTCCTTGGAAGTTCACAATTATGTTCCCAAGATGCTCACTGGATGGAACAAAGTTGAAGCTAGGGTGCAACTTAATAGTGAGTATTTCCACAACAATGTGGTAGTACTTCCTTAGAGTGGACTCAGTGATCTCAAAGGTGTCAACTATATGGTATGTGGAGTCATTATGAGTGAGGTGAAGTAGTATGTAGCTCAATGCTCTCTTAAGTCACCATCACCTTTTGCATGCCAAAAGGGCACCACTAATGGAAGAAGATATTGGAATGTTTCATATGATATCCTAAAACACCTTCAAAATAGTTTGTTGCCTGCATCAGTTCCACAAATCCAAATGTTTTGATGTAGCTCAATGTAGAGTATGTGTTGCTTGGGGAATACCCACCGCTCTCAAAAATATGTCTATGCATTGGATGTAGCTTGTAGAACACATGGTAGGAGAATGAAGAAGTAAAGGAAGGTCTATAAATAGAGTGCCACGGAAGAAGCACTACTTGTAGTGTATTTCTTTTAGAGCTCCTACCAAAACATATGCTCAAAGAATTGGCAATCAAAGCTCATTTATCATCTAAACTTGTTATGCTAGGTAAGATATACATATGCACATACACATACATATTCATGTACTCGCATTCTTATCTGATGTTAAATAACACATGAGATGCATGCTTTACAAAAAAAAAAGTATGGAAGTTAATAAGTTTTTTATTTACTATCCCTCTTTACATTGCAATGCCAATGACTTTTGGTGATAAAATGCCTTGAAAAACTTAGCTTATAACCATATTAGTGATAAGTGATGATTTTTTGTATGAATTGTAGCCAAATTTTTACATTTTGGACCTCTTTTATAGTCAAATTTGCAAATTTCGCCCCAAAAAAATAATTGACTGCATGTCTCCAGAAACCACAACATCACTATCAAGTGCCACATCTCCTCTTAATGATCTTAGATAGATAAAGAAAGAGAGATAGGTTGAATGGTAATCTTTGATATATTTTGGACCTTAGAAAAAACTGCAACAGAAATGAGGCACGTTATGGCATAATGAGAATTGAATAAGAGCATGGAGAAGGATAGACATACTAAGGTCACGAAGGATTTTGAGCTTTTATGCAAGCAAGATGCATATACGTGTGTATGTGTGTGTGTGTGCGTGCGTGTGCGTGTGCATGCTACAACAATCTTTTGTGACCATTGAGATTTTAGGATATTTTTAGCCATTGTAGAATGTGGTGGTGATTTCTAGAAACCACCAATTTCTAGTTTAAACTTTAAGGTATTTACACATGACATGTACACCCAAAGTAAGTGTCGGCTGTCCCTTTTCTTACTCCAGGACCAATTGAATTCCATTGTGTAGTCACTCGTTTGTGAAGGTTATGAATAGTACAAGAGTGAACCATAAGATTTTAGCTTTAGCTTTAAAGCTTCTTGAAACCTAATCTAAAAAGTATGATTTTATCATTATTATTGTTACCTTTTCAGCTTAGAAGACTTATAAAGTCAAAAAGCACCTAATTTTGAAGGCCCCCACAGTAAGGTTTCAAGAAAGCAATCGAACTCAAAACTAACTATTGTCCCCCTCATAGGATGGAGAGTCCATTGAGCTAAACATGCCTTATCTAATGTTAAATAACACATGGAATGCATGTTTTACCAAAAATATATATATGGAAGTTAAGAAGTTTTTTATTTCTTATCCCTCTTTACATTGCAATGCAAATGACTTTTTGCAATAGAATGCCTCTTGAAAAACCTAGCTTATAACCATATTAGGAGATAAGTGGTGATTTTTTTGCATGAAGTATAGCCAAATTTTTGCATTTGAACCTCATTCATAGCAAAATTTCACCCCAAAAAAATCCATTGATTGCCTATCTCTAAAGACAACAACATCACCATCAAGTGCCATAGCTCCTCTTAATGATCCATTATCAATTGATTATATATATATATATATATATAGAGAGAGAGAGAGAGAGAGAGAGAGAGAGAGAGAGAGAGAGAGAGAGAGAGAGAGAGAGATGCAACAATCTTGTGCGACCATAGAGGTTTTGGGATCTTTTTAGCCATTGTAGAATGTGATGGTGGTTTCTAGAAACCACCAATTTTTGGTTTTAACTTTAAGGTATTTACATGTGACATGTGCACCCAAAGTAGCTTCAATTTGCCCCTTTTCTTGCTCTAGGACTAGCCCCCAAAATGCCATTCTCTCGAGGAGCATTTGTGTTAACATACTTATGATGAATCCCTCAATCTGCAGAAAGCTGACCTAATTCATTGGAGTTGGGAGGCAAACTCTCCACCTTTATTGAATCTCACCATCTTAAGCTTCCTACCTAATTGGTTTTTCTCAAAGATGAGCCAATCCTTAAAATGTGAGAAAGCTTTGGATTTGAGTGCTAGAAAATACGCCCATGTCATCCTATTGTAATCATCCACAATCAACATAAAGTAAAGACTCCCCTTGAGTGACTCTATTCTCATCGGTCGACACAAATCTATAAGAACAAGCTCGCAATTCTCGAAGCTTTGCTAGGAATCACATCTCTTTGTTGTTTACTATGGATGCAAGATACACATGCAGATGGCTCACCCCAACATCTAGCAATCCATGCACAAGAAGCTGGTCATGAGCTACCTTCCTAAGGTACTTGTACTTGAAGTGGCCATACCGATCATGTCGTAGCTTGGCAATTTCAATTCCATTGTATAGTTAGTCATTTGTGAATATTACGAAAATACCAAGAACACTTGCACTTATTGCAAGTTCACAAAGAAGCTTGACCAGAGAGAGTTAAATTTGAAAGATAAGCACTCCAAGAAACAAAGTTGAGTGATCCAAGAAGAATTGGCAAACATTGAGATTCAAAGAGGAGAGGCATACACACAAGACCACATGCAAACTTGTCATTGCAAGAAGAGTCAAAGAATTTGTGATCTTACTATTACAAGCTTGACACTCTATTGATGTGCTAGACATCAAACTAGATTGCGAAGTCTATGAGCCCTCTATTTTAATGATGCAACAATGAGGAGAGAACATTCCCATCCACCTATCCATTAATAAGATGATAGAGCTAGCAATAGAAAATCCAAAGCCATAGCTACCAGACTAGATAGAGATGAGATGGAGATAGATAAATCCACAAAGGCTGATCTAAGATGCATTGTGTGTGACATTACTCATATATATCATAATTGTCCAATATGCAAGGCATCTAGTAGCATCCTCACTAGGTTTACTCAGTTTAACATCTAAAAGAACAAAGCCACAAATATTGACCCAAATGATGATGAGCTAATATCTCTAGTGTCGAGAATCAAGCTCTATTGACTCTTCAGTACAATTGTAGCTTAGTTGTATAGTTTACAATAAGTGAGTCGATGACTTAACCATAGTTAGTTAGTATGGTGAGTTGTGACCTATCCCTCCTATCTGTTGTGTGTGACTAGGTTAGTGAATGTTACACTGAGTGATATGGAATAAGGGAGATAATGTGGGTTTTCTACTTTCTCTTAGTTGATGGCTCCATACAATGTCATTTTCTCTCCCTCTTTGTCTATTTGGCATCAGAGCTTCATCTATAGAAGACCTTAATCTGAAGAAGAGAGAGGAGTTTAAAAATTAGGGAGCATTGTGAAGGGGAGAGACTAGATGTTGATTGTCGCTTTAATCCCACGAAGTTGCACTTAAAGGCTAGTTTTTGAAGAGCTAGGGAAGTCGGAGAAGCTACAGCTAGACACCTCATGTGTGCTCTTGTGGCTTCTTAGCCTATGATTCCATGCTAGAATATGTGTGCCTACGGACTCTTATGGTTGGAAACTAATGCACCCTATTCTTCGTGTCTTAAAGTCATGTGGTGTAAGTGCAAGATTGATATTTAACTTGATGCCTTAAGTGTGTGTGTGCAAGTGTTAGAAGTACCTTAGCCTAGGGTTTGTGCAAGAGTATGTGCATATGAGTCTTTGTGATCTAATTCTAGGGTGTGTGTTGGTTTTTATGTGCCTAAGAAGCTCTTATTACATGCCTAAGTGCACATAGAGAAACCTAGTAGTATGTGCTCATCTAAGATGCCCTAAGATCACTAAGGGGTGTGCTTGTGTGTGCAAGGTGTGTGTTGGGAGAATCAATAGGGTTGAGTGGCCTATCCTAATGTGAATGAGAGCTATGTGTGCCTAGTGACATATATTCACCTCCAAAGCAGAGTGTTTCATAGTGTGAAGTTGTGCCCTGAGTGGAATAGGTGCCTAACTTGTGTTTTAGGGTAACTTAACCACTTAAGTTGGAGTACAACTAGCTTAGTGTATACATGTATATCCTATTGGGACAAAGATGCAATGTTCAAGCACAAGCTTGTGTATCCTAGTCATGTGCCTACCTTGGGATGTAATGAATTACCCTAGTACTAGTGTCATGGTAGATAGTGGTTGAGTGGTATACAATGTAGTCGAGTGCTCTAATAGTAGTCATGTTGCCTAAAGTGCCTAGTGTGATTGAGTGATATGGGAAAGTGCTAAAACCTTAGGGTTGTCAAGTGAAATAGTGCCTAAGTGTCTTAAAGTAATTGAGTGGCCTATGTGCCTAGGTGATATGAGTGCATTAATGTGCAAGTAGTCGAGTGGTTAGTGTCTAAAGTGATCAATTTACCCAGCTTGTTGGTGGTCGAGTGTGCTAATGTGCCTAAGTGGTTGAGTGAACTTTATGTGTGCCTAAGTGTTCAGGTGTCGTAAGGTGGCCAAGTGATCAAGTGCTTAATGCAAGTGGTAGCTGAGTGGCCTAAGTGCCTTTAGTAGTAATGGAGTCATATGACAATATATTGTGAAGGTTGGATGACAAGGTGTTGTGAAGACTTGAGAACTCAACATGAAGGCTCAGACTCAAGTATTCGTGCAAACAACAAGAAGTCACGATGACTCAATGATGCCATTGATGTCCCAGGTTGTGAATGATTGGGTGCTACAAAGCCGTTTAAGCTTCTGTGCATAGGTTTGGTTTGGTTGAAATCTATTTTGGAATGTAGTTAGTGTGTTATTCCAAATGGTCCATCCATGTTCTATTGCTAGCTAGGTTGTAATATTTTTCTACATTGAAGATTCAAATATGGTGACTTTGTGAGGTTCATTGACTTGACCATGGAAGTTGATAGTGTAAGTGACATCAAACTAGTGTATGAAAGCATCTACATCCTCATGAGATAATCTAGGGAACTTTGGAAATGGAATGTGAGTACTAAGACTTATAATGACAAGTAGAGACCAAGGAAAAAAATTACAGAGGGTTGAAGTTGTACCTAGTATGGTGGTCATGAGGTTGTGTTGGATGTCATAAAAGTTATATCACACACTTAGGAGGATGGATGTGGATGCTTGTAATACATTCATGATAAGAGATCCACTATCTTGTAGGAGAATATCAAACTTGTAGTATGAGACAATGAGTTGCTCCATACTCTCCAAGGGAAAATGTCAAAGCTCCACCCTCTTAGGCAAATGTAAAAGATGAAGGTCTATATTTTTTTGTATGTTTCCTTTTCTTCTTCTCTTACCATGAAGAAAATGGTATTTTTTTGTTTCTTGTTCTGTGTTTATGTTTTTTAGATTTTTCTTTGTGTTTATATATTTATGTATGTTTGTTCTCTTTTCTTTTCTTTTCTACCCTGATGTTTGAGTTTCTTAACTATCCTTCTATTCCTAGATTGTCACCATCTTTCTTCCTTCCAAAACTCATGATCCTAATTGTTGACAATTTTGAGTATATAATCTATGAGTGCAAATAATTGATCCCTTAATCGATCCTATTCATCCTCCAATGTCAAGCCTCCTAATCCATCACACAATAGAAGTCCGACAACCTCAATGATTGCCAATATCCTTGGTCTCGACAATAGGACAAAGATATTTAGCCAAATGTACAATAGTCAAGACTTTGGACACACTTTTATTCTTTCAAAAGCTATAACTTTCCACCTAGCTATCTCAACACTCTACTCTAACCAACCATGCATCCTTCTCTCTAATCCTAGAAAGCAACTTGAAAGCAAGAATATAAGATAGGCTTGAGGTGTAGTGGACTCACCTATCTTACATTGAGGACCCAATGATGGTCTCGTGATCCACACAACACACTCCAATACTTTTGCTCCTTTACATCTACCTCAAATATGCCCATGTCGAGAGTAGAAGAATATAGAGAAGAAGGACAAGAGTAAGGTGGGGTCTTGCTTGAATTCCTCACTTTGTCACAATGTCACAATTTCATGCACAATCCCAAAACTCAAACCTCTTACCATGAATGAAAAGAAGAAGAAAAACAAAACCAAGAAGATAATGGTGAAGAGCTTCAATATCCCTTAGTCCCTTAAAGGCAAATGTGCCTCTATCTCTTCCTCACTCTCAACAATGGTGATAAGAGATGATAGAATAGAAGAAGAGATGGAATGCTTGCACTATTAGAGCTTTAGTAGCATGGATGCACCAAATCCATAATTCCAACTAAGACTTCCTATCCTTATATAGACCAAAATTAGGCTTAGAATTAGGTCCCTTGTGAATTGCACCTCACTGGGTTGTAAGGTTTTCCCCACTTTTTAGGAAACGTATCCAATTTTTCAAAGTAATGACCTTAGGAATTAAAAATGAATAAGAAATAGAAATGAAAAAAGTTTAAAGCTCAAGCTTTCAGCTATCAAGTTAGTGTAGTCATCTCCGATGTCATCCCCGCCAGGCCCCAGCATTGATGTTATCTTCCCTAGAAAGCTTTGTTATGCTATTGCGTCATATTCACGTACTATTTGGGAAGGGGGAAAGAAAGGCTATATAAGCCTCAGCCCCTGAGGCTTAGAGGCTATTCATAACTTGTCTAAATGCTACTCTAGAGAGAGAGAGAGAGAGAGAGAGAGAGAGAGAGAGAGAGAGAGAGAGAGAGAGAGAGAGAGAGAGAGAGAGAGAGAGAGAGAGAGAGAGAGAGAGAGAGAGAGAGAGAGAGAGAGAGAGAGAGAGAGAGAGAGAGAGAGAGAGAAAGAAAGTTATATTAACGTCTTCTAAAGATCAAAACTGGCCTATGAGACAAACTGTGATACAACTGATGAGGTCTAGCTATCCAAAATAAAAGTGCTGAATGAAAAGCTAAAAACTGGAAACTGAAAATACGGTGCTGTGAGTGTGATAAGTGTCGTGTATGTGTATGTGCGTATGTAGCTCTGGTACTCCAGATAATGGCTACAAAAGGGGAACAAATGTCGGCTGTGATAGGGGAACAACTGTCGGCTGTGATAAAGTGGTGCGATGTGTATATGTAACAGATGCAGGGAGATATACTATCCTGGGATGTAGTAGCAGTCGTCGAAGTCGCTAATAGCAGGTGATCCCTCCGGGATGCAGGATGTGGTACATCAGCAGTGGAGAAAGAGCAAACTGGAGATCTGAGATCCAATGTGTCGAGTGTCGTCGGATCTCAATCTGCTGTCGATGTAGATCAAGAATCCTCTGGATCTCCTGTCGGTGTGGCTGTGGGGTTCGAAACCCACGGATCCTCATGCGACGTCGGGTACAGCGTCCTCAGCTTGTTGTAGTGTGAGCCCGGAGGTCTGGCTGGAGGCTGGTACAGTAGCTCTCACTCTGTCTGTCTGAAAGAACTGTGTAATAGTTGTCTGGGTGGGCCCCTCTCTGACTAGGACCCGCTGTGTGCTCTGCTCTCTGATGTGCCATGCCTCTCCCAGAAAATCGGAATTATTGATCCATATCAGTCATACATCCCTGAAGTGAGTTGCTCAATGTGTATCTAGATCTCAACTCTGAGTATGCCGGGCATCTGAGAACAAAATGCTCCTCACTCTCCACCTCTGATCTGCAAAGGAGGCATATCCTCTCCTCCCGCGGGATGCCACTGGCTCTGCCACTCTCAATCATAAGCTGATGTGATGATACCCTGAGCTGTCCAATAAGAACTCTCAATCGATGTGGCATATAGATCTGCATATATCTCGGAATCTCTATGAATCCTTGCTCTGATATCCTCAAGAACTGTGTATAATAATGTGCCATCTTCGATGGTAGTGGCTGTGCAGGGCTGACCCATGTCCTCTGTATATAAATATGCCATATCTCCTGTCTGATGACTCTGTTCTTCTCAGAGAGAGAGAGGGTGTAAGTGGGAGCCTGAGTATCATATAGCTTGCTGTTGAATAAACTCTGCTATCTCATCAATGTATAGCCCAAATAGAGTCGGTGAGAGTGGGCATCCTTGCTTCACACCAATGGTGCTCACAA
>NW_028230086.1:0-27975 GCF_053477565.2 Lygodium microphyllum | reverse complement strand
GGCAATATTTAGTCCCATAATCAAGGCTTTATACTCTGCCATGTTGTTAGTGAATCCTACCCCGAGATAAGCAGCTAATTTCATTTTAACTCTACGTCGGGTATCTCGGATAACTACTCCAACACTCCCTTTTTTATCAGAGCCCCAAAACACTCCATCAAAGTATAACGTGTACATCCACAATGGGTTTACACAGTCAACCATCAAGAACTCCCCTATTCATAATTATGATAGTCAAAATTCAACATATTTAGAGGATGAACTGACGGCTCCATCCCACCTTCTTCATTAAACTCAATAGGGATGCTTATCAAAATTTGTAAACAATGATGGTAGAAAACTTTGATCTCCCATATAAAGGTCCTTTCTTGGCAATATTTAGTCCCATAATCAAGGCTTTATACTCTGCCATGTTGTTAGTGAATCCTACCCCAAGATAAGCAGCTAATTTCATTTTAACTCTACGTCGGGTATCTCGGATAAGTACTCCAACACTCCCTTTTTTATCAGAGCCCCAAGACACTCCATCAAAGTATAATGTGTACATCCACAATGGGTTTACACAGTCAGCCATCAAGAACTCCCCTATTCATAATTATGATAGTCAAAATTCAACATATTTAGAGGATGAACTGACGGCTCCATCCCACCTTCTTCATTAAACTCAACAGGGATGCTTATCAAAATTTGTAAACAGTGATGGCAAAAAACTTTGATCTCCCACATAAAGGTATTAGTACGGCTCCTATTCCTGATTCGCTAGCATCAGTCACAACTAGAAAGAATGGTCTATTAAAATCAGGCAACTGTAAAATAGGGGCATTGGTTAATGCATGCTTCAGTAAGTCAAAGGATTTCTGTTGATTTTCGGTCCATTGATAAACAATTCCTTTCTTGAGAAGTTTGGTTAATGGTAAAGCAAGTAATGAAAAATTACGTACAAACTTCCTATAGAAACTAGCAAGACCAAGGAATGAGCGTAATTCATGCACGTTTTTAGGAACATGCCAATGCAATATTGCATCAATTTTCTTAGGATTGTCTTCATGCTCAATCACTTTGTATCCTTTGCTCCACTAGATAAGCTTCCCCTAATGATATCTTTGCTCTAGATATGGGTGCTCCAAATAAGGGATTAACCGCCCCATCAATCAGTTTAAGCTCTCCTGCATGTTTCAAATCAACCCCAACATGGACCTGCAATGCATTTAGTGCATTAGCATACTAAAAAATAATAAGGTTTAATCTTATTAATATTAACCTTATTTTTAAATTCCACTCCTTGTAGATCAGCTAGTAAAGCCATGGACTTATTTTTACCTATCCTAACTACCTTGTAAGGGCCATCCCATCTAGGTTCCAGCTTTCCTGGAAATAACTCCCTACACGCATCGTAGTACAGAATTAACTGTCCTTTCTTAAAGGTAAATTTCTTCACTTTTAGATCATGCAGCTGCTTCATTCAATGCTTAGCCACTTCCTGGTGCAACAAACTCTACAATTTGAGCTCATCCAAGTGGGCTATAGTCATAAAATGCTTGAAAAGGGCATCTTCCTCACCCAAAGAATGATTGATTGCCAATCTTATAGTCGGCAACTCAATTTCCAAGGGCAAGACACACTCCTCCCCATAAACTAATTTGAATGGGGTGTGGCCAGTGGCTCGTTTAAATGTCGTGTTATATGCCCATACCTCCACTTACAGTTTTGTATCCCAGTCCCATTTCTTTTCCGAGACTATCTTGGATAGGATACCCACAAGCTGCTTATTAGTACTTTCAACTTGTCCATTGGCTTGCGTATTATAGGGAGTCGTCTTATTATGCTTGATCTTCCATGCTTCAGTCAGGCTTTTAATTATCTTGCTCAAAAAATGGGTTCCACGGTCCGATACTATTTCCTTTGGCAGACTGAAACGGCAGATGATTTGCTCAAGGAGGAAATTGGCAGTCTCTTTTGCATTGTCTTGCCTTGTCTCTCGTGCTTTTGACCACTTTGCAAAGTAATCACTGGCTACTATAATGTATCTCTTTTGAGTGGTAGACGATGGCGTAATAGGACCCACAAAGTCGATGCCCCACTTCTCAAATGGAAGGATGGCCATAATAGGTGTAAGTGGATGCTTCCTATTCTATCTATTGTCATGTCTTTGACATGTATTGCATCTCTTAACGTACTCAAATGAATCCTAGAAGATGGATGGCCACCAATAACGAGCTCTTAAAGCCTTTTGTGTCGTTAACTGCCCAGTAAAGTGCCCTCCACAAGTGGAGTCATGGCACTCCTCCAAGATAAATGGAACCTCATCAGACATCACACATTGGCGATAGATATCATCAACACCCTACCGATATAGTGTTCCTGCGATCAATGAAAATTTCCATGCCTACTATTTAATTTTCCTCTTCTCGGATTTGGATAGAGTAGCTCCAGTCTCTCCTGTAGATAAGTAGTGCGTTATAGCAGTATACCAAGAGGGAATAGATGTTGTATTAATCTTAAACAATGTTTCCATGTCACTTCCTTCAGCCAAGACATCTTTTGGCTCTCTGAAATCCACAAGACATTCTAGAATGCCATGTAGCTTCGGTGCCTTGCTCTTGATCTCGTATCAAACTCCTGCAAAGTTATTAACCACTTTGCTAAACGATTCGATGGCTGTAACTTGTTCAACAACAATCAAAGCCATTTCACCTTTGTATAAAAAGCCACCTTCTCATAGAGAATGTAGTGCCTCAACTTTGTGGTTGCAAATACCATCGCAAGGCACAACTTCTCCATATAGGTATAGTTAATTTCCAATATACCCAACTTCCGACTAGCAAAGGCTATCGGATGGTACCACTTTTCCTCCCAAATTTGGGATAAGCAGGCTGATACCTAACTTCCGATATACCCAACTTCCAACTAGCAAAGGCTATCAAATGGTACCACTTTTCCTTCCAAATTCAAGATAAGCAGGCTGATACTATACATGGTGGCTCTGCTGAAAATATGTAGAACATTTTGCCTCTTTTAGGTGCTTTTAAAATAGGTGCTTTGGCAAGCTCATGCTTCACATTGTCAAAAGATCATTTGCAAGCATCACTCCATGCAAAGAATAGTTAAAGGGCAATAGGTTCGTCAATGGCAACGTTCTTTGTATTAGTTCATTAATAAACCTCCGATAATATCCTATCGATGACAGAAAGCTATGTACTTCCTTTGGAGCACGCGGCGGACTCATGGGGACTATGACCTTGATCTTTTTAGGGTCAGTTGCAATCCCTACTAAACTGACCACATGACCTAAAAATAGCCCATAAGGCACTCCAAAGATGCACTTTTGTGGGTTGAGAGCTATGCAAAATTGTCTGCAATGCTCAAAACACTTCCGCAAAATAATAATGATCCTTTCTCTTGTGGTGGCTGGCCCCAAGTCATCAATGAGTACTTTCAACTCCTATGGGGAGATGTCACCAAAGGTCTTGTTAGCTGTTTTTTGCCATGAATCAGGTGCATTACATAAACCAAATGCCATCACATGGTATGCAAAGGTACCAAAGACAGTAATAAATGCCATTTTAAGCTTGTCTTGCTTAGCAATTGCTATTTGGTAATACCCCGCAAAACAATCCATGAACAAATATATTTCCCTACCCTCTAATTGATCCAAAATTTGGTCAATAAAGGGCAACGGGTAGTAGTCTTTAACAGTTTGTTTATTCAACTCTCTAAAGTTCACTTTTACATGATTGGCACCTCTATCTAGAATCACTGGACCAGTGGGTATATTGACTTAATAGTCTGTCCATAAAATCCATGGCCTGCCTAGCAAAACTCAATAGCTAGAATGTCTTGCAAACCTTATCACCCTAAAGTCTCGATAGCATTCCACGCTTGCAACAGTAACATGGACTTTTCAGTAACGTGGACTTTAGTGATGCAACCTTCTAGTTGTCTTAGACTATCATCCACCATCCTAAGAAGTGTGGAGCCGTCTTTTTGAATTTCTAGAACTAACCTCTCCATCAAGTCTGAACTCATGATATTGACAAAGGATCCAGTGTCCACGATAGTGTGCTCTATTAATATTCCATTCACATATGCTGGAACCCTAGGGCAATGCTTTTCAGCATGATCAAACCAATCTTCTCCCACTCATGCTATGCCCAAAGGTTCTACAATATACCCAATATGCATGATTTTTTTGAATTCCTTGCATTCTCCTGGAGAAAGTTTAATCAACTGCAAGAGATTCACATCTGGTTTAACTTCACAAAGAGAACTTTCTAGATCAAAGTCATGGTAGTTAGCCAAAGTTCTCTTCTCGTGCCAAACCATTCTCTCACCAACTTTGGTGCCTCTTTTTAAACTTTTGCCTTCTTTCTTGGCAATCCTTTATCCTTCTCGGCATCAACTTTACTATCAATAGGCCTTAGAGGTCCACCTTCCATATCAAGATTCAGAACTCTTTCCCCTAGCATCTTGCTTAGGGTTTTCCTCGACAGGTTTTATAGTTCCTTTATCACCCTCTTTAATCTTTTGACCTCTTGTTATGGCTCGTAGATTAGAAGTTTCAGCGTCATTGACACATACAGCCTTAATAAGACTGACTCCACTGCCATGAGGCAACTCCTCTACAATAGCCTTTCCTCGTTGCAGTATTTGTCTTGGTTCCTCATCTTGCTGGAGATTATTCCCTTGTGCATGATGGTTAACTGGACATGGCAGTTTACTCCCTTGTTGGAGAGAACTAATCTTACTCCAACAGGTAGTAGCTAAGTGGCCAAACTTTCCGCAAATATCACATTTGACATTCAGACAATTTCTAAGGAAATGTTGGCCACCACACCACTTATAGCTGAATCTTGAGGGGGCACCCTCTTCGAGGCGTTGACTCCCTATCAAATTTTGCTGCTTCTTAAGGAAATTAATAGGAAACAGGGTTCGTTCGTATAACTTATAGCACAGACACGAAAACAGAGTAAAGCAATCTATTAACAAACAAGTTCCTTAACTTATCTTCAAGTTAATCTTTGTCTCCCGCCCATATAGGAGAAATTATGTTATCCCTTCTGTCCAGCAAAAGTATCCCTTCTGCCTTGCAGAAGTAACTAGTCCAAATCATATGGCACCACAAATTTAATCCTTTATCTAGAATAGGATCTCCCAACATGCCCAGACATTGGGCGCCGTGACAGTCTTCAATTCCATTCTAGACCTAGCAAGGGATGTCCAGAGCTCCAACTGACCCGCAAGCTATCTAGGAGCGAAACATCATTTCCATGGTTGGCCTTTTTACCACTCGACCTTTGGCCCATGAATCGAGCAGTGCCCTCTTTGGGTTAATCCGTGGTGCGATCGTGGAGGTGATCCACCCGTGCAAAATATCCTTCCTTAATTAAATCCTTTAAGAATCAATCACAAACAAGGCATTCAACCCTAATATCATTTTTTAGGAAAACATTCCTTTATTCCCATGGTAACTCATCATCACAGACCCTTGCCATGCATTTAACATAAATCACAAGCACTTGGAACATCATCCAAACAACAACTAACAACCAACTAAATGTAAAAGCATTTAGGATGTTGTTCAATCAACCAACAAAACCAATTGCATTCTTCCAACAATGCAAGAATAGTCGTGATAACATTTCCATCACATATATGCTCTTCCCCTTGGGATCAAAGAGCGATTCTATGTAAAATTTACTTAACACTTGTATGCATAATTTTTAACATCATGATTATGCCATTCATAACCCTTGACCGATTCCTCCTTGTAATTTCTCTATCGACGAACAAGCCATATGCAACTAGGTGCAATTAACTTTCCTTAATACATGCACTTTGCAAGGTCGATATTTTGAATACGTGAGATAAAATTTATCCCTTCCGATGACCTATACTCGTGCATCATAGTATGGGGCCTAACATATCTCATGCGAGATTCAAAACAAGCATCTATCAATTTGGAAATACATTACTTACGACTGGAATCACAATTGGGTTGGTAGTGATGCCTTCGTTCGAAGCTTCGTTGCTGGTTGTAGGATTGTCATTTGCACGCGACATTCTTCGCTTGGAGGCCATCGTCCGCAACTAGATTCAAGAGATAAGAAGGCGGAATAGATTTGAGATGGGAGAGTGTAAGAGAAGATGGGTAAGTTTGGGATCGAAATAGAGGGAATTGAGCTAACTCTCTTCCTTGCAGCCTCTTAGGGTGACTCTTCTCTCTCTCTCTCTCTCTCTCTCTCTCTCTCTCTCTCTCTCTCTCTCTCTCTCTCTCTCTCTCTCTCTCTTCAAGCTCTCTCTCACAATCTCTTGGAGGGGTATCCTTCTCTCTACCTCTCTCTCGCAGCCTCTCGGGGTCTCCTTATGCTTCTTGTGCCTCCCCCATGCCTCATATTTATAGTGGGTTAGAGAAGAGGCCTTGTGACTGAGAAGTGGAGCTCTTTGTGGAGGGGGATCTTGGAAAGATCAGTGATCTAATACTCAGATCATAAATCTGATGGTTCCATTGGCTCCGAAAGCGGGGTAAAACTGCAAGACACTTGATTAGAAAGCTCTCAATTCACTCCTTCTTTTCTCTGTTCGAAGTGCTGTCTACTGCCTGTTGACTACGATTGCGACGCGCGCGATTTCGTAAATCCTCTCTTTATTTTTTCTTTTTATAAAATCTCCAAACTAACTAAAACATCACTTACTTTTTCTTTTAAATAACAACCAGTTCTAGAAATCTCCATATCTTTTTAAGATATTTAAAATATCTAAAATATACTAGTTTTGCCCATAAGCTAATATTTTTGGACCATCCAAACTATACACATTAATACTAGTGATTAATATAGCTCCTAAGTCTCGTTCACGTTGTAACTTCCGTGGAGGGTGGCTATGGTCCTTATCAATCCGAGAAAAATATCAGATTTACGACTCTCAATTTTTTTAAATAAAATATTTTAATTAAATAAAAATTATTAGTTATTAATGTTAGTTAGTTTTTACCTTAGTCTTTAGTTAATAACCTTACTAACTTATTAATTGACTAACTAACTTTCGAACTAACCAACTAACTTTTATTATGTGGAAATATTACACCTAATTAAATTCCAAGGGGAAGATTTCGTTATGTAAAACTCAAGTGTCGATTGCTACTAGAATTAAGCATCGCTTGAAAGTTGCATGATTGATTGAAGTCATAACTGCTTGAAGACATCAATCTTGTTTGTGATCTTCTAGATTAGATCTTGATTGAATTAAGCGTTGGAACAAATAGAAATTGAGGAGCCCTATACCTCCCACAAGGATAGGTGTTGAATCCCCATACCAAGAGGGGGTGTTTTTTTATTGCCGTGCAAGCATGGATTGGCTCCAATGGGGAGAGGTCTCCAGCAGGGATTGTATTAAGTAGGAGGTGGATTCTATCCCCCCTCCCTTGCAAAACTATAAATTGAGGGCTTGGGGATGACAAGGAGAGCGACAATGAGCAATCTTGACGAGGTCTAGATGCTGATTGAGAAGGAGGAGACTCTATTCCACGAGACAAAGAGACATCATTCCGTTCAACCTAAGGAACGGGATACGCTGAAGGCCTCTCATCCTCTTCTACCCTAATCCGAGGAAGAGAAGACATTGAAGAACTCTATCCTATTCTACCATACTCTACTCTTGTCTTTATTCCATCATGGCCCCAAAGAAAAAGAAGTTAGAAGCAAAAATGGAAAATAACCCTACTAACATGGAAGTAATAGCTCGAGTTGCTAGCACAAGAGTCACTAACGGAGTGAGGGGCGCGGATGACATTCATTTACCAACCGCCATACCATAGGTATTTTTGAATTAAAAAAAATTATATCCAAATTCAATAGAAATCAGATAAGTCTCTTGAGAAATACTGACTGTTTAAGACCAAGAAACTTGGTTACAAGAACTGGGAAGTTGGAGATTCCAAAATATAGATAACCCTACTTAAATTCCAAGTGTAATATTTCATTATGTAAAACTCAAGTGTCGATTGCTACTAGAATTAAGCATCACTTGAAAGTTGCATGATTGATTGAAGTCATAACTGCTTGCAGACATCAATCTTGTTTGTGATCTTCTAGGATAGATCGTGATTGAATTAAGTGTTGGAATATATAAAAATTGAGGAGCCCTATACCTCCCCCAAAGATAGGTGCTAAATCCCCATACCAAGAGGTGGTGTTTTCTTACCGCCGCGGAAGCATGGAACGACTCCGATGGGGAGAGGTCTCCAGCAGGAATCGTATTAAGTAGGAGGTGGATTCTATCCCCCCCCCCTCTCAAAACTATAAATCGAGGGCCAGGGAATGACGAGAAGGGGGACAACAACCAATCTTAACGAGGATGAGATCCTGAACGAGAACGAGGGGACTCTATTCCACGAGACGAAGAGACATCATTCCGTTCAATCCATGGAATAGGATACGGTAAAGCACTCGCATCCTCTTCTACCGTGATTCGAGAAGAGAAGACATTCAAGAACTCTATCCTATTCTATCATACCTCTACTCTTGTCTCTACTCTGTCATGGCTCTAAAGAAAAAGAATTTAGAAGGGGAAATTGCAAATGACCCTACTAACGTGGAGGCAACAATTGGAGTTGGGAGTACGGGAGTCACTAACAGAGTCACGGGCGCAGATGACAACCCTTTACCAATCATAATACCACAAGTTTTTTCCTTTTAAAGCTCTATCCAAATTAAATAAAAATAATATAAGCCTCTTGGGAAATACTGACTTAAGACCAAGAAACTTTGTTACAAGAATTGGGAAATTAGAGCCCCTGAAATCTAGATACCCTTAGTTAAATTCCAAGGGGAAGATTTCATTATGTAAAATTCAAGTGTCGATTGCTACTAGAATTAAGCATCACTTGAAACTTGCACGATTGATTGTAGTCATAACTACTTGCAGAGATCAATCTTGTTTGTGATCTTCTAGATTAGATCTTGATTGAATTAAGTGCTGGAATAGATAAAAAATCAGGATTCCTATACCTTCCCCAAGGATAGGTATTGAATCCCCATATCAAGAGGGGATGTTTTTTACCTTCCGCGGAAGCATGGACCGGCTGCGATAACGAGATGTCTCCAGTAGAGATTCTATTAAGTAGGAGGTGGATTCTATCCCTCCCTCCCCCCCCCCCCCCCCCCAATTGCAAAACTATAAATTGAGAGCTTGGGGATGACCAGAAGAGGGACAATGAGAAATCTTGATGAGGACGAGACCCTGATTGAGAAGACACTAAAGAACTATATCCTATTCTAACATACCTCTACTCTCGTCTCTATTCCCTTATGGCCTTGAAGAAAAAGAATTCAAAAGCAGAAATGGCAAATGACCCTACTAACGTGGAACCAATAGTTGGAGTTGTGAGCACAGGAGTCACTAAAAGAGTGAGTGGCACGGATGACATTCCTTTACCAACCGCCATACCATAGGTTTTTTTAAATAAAAAAAGTTTTATCCAAATTCAATAGAAATAAGATAAGTCTCTTGAGAAATACCAACTTAAGACCAAGAAACTTGGTTACAACAACTCGGAAGTTAGAGACCCTAAAATCTCGATGCCCCTAGTTAAATTCCAAGGGGAAGATTTCATTATGTAAAACTCAAGTGCCGATTTCTACTAGAATGAAGCATCACTTGAAAGTTGCATGATTGATTGAAGTCATAACTGCTTGGAGACATCAATCTTGTTTGTGATCTTCTAGATTAGATCCTCATTCAATTAAGTGTTGGAACATATAAAAATTGAGGAGCCCTATACCTCCCCCAAGGATACTTCTTGAATCCCCATACCAAGAGAGGGCATTTTTTTACTGCATGGATCGGCTCCGATGGGGAGAGGTCTCTAGCACGGATCGTATTAAGTAGGAGGTGGATTCTATCCCTCCTCCCTTGCAAAAATATAAATAGAGGCTTTGGGGATGACCAGAAGAGCAACAATAAGCAATCTTGACAAGGACCAGACACGCTGATCGAGAAGGAGGAGACTCTATTCCACGAGACAAAGAGATATCATTCTGTTCAACCCAAGGAAGGGGATACACTGAAGAAATCTCGTCCTCTTCTACCCTAATCCGAGAAAGAGAAGACACTGAAGGACTCTCATCCTCTTCTACCCTAATCCAAGAAAGAGAAGACACTGAAGGACTCTCATCCTCTTCCGTTCAACCCAAGGAAGGGGATACACTGAAGGACTCTCGTCCTCTTTTACCCTAATCCGAGAAAGAGAAGACACTAAAAACTCTATCCTATTCTATCATACCTCTTCTCTCGTCTCTATTCCATCATGGCCTCGAAGAAAAAGAATTTAGAAGCAAAAATGACAAATGACCCTACTAACGTGAAAGCAATAGTTGGAGTTGCAAGCATGGGAGTCTCTAATGGAGTGAGGGGCGCAGATGACATTCCTTTACCAACCGCCATACCATTGGTTTTTTAAAATAAAAAAGTTATATCCAAATTCAATAGAAATAAGATAAGTCTCTTGGGAAATACGGACTTAAGACCAAGAAACTTGGTTACAAGAACTAGGAAGCTAGAGCCCCTAAAATCTAGATACCCTTAGTTAAATTCCAAGGGGAAGTTTTCATTATGTAAAACTCAAGTGTCGATTGCTACTAGAATTAAGCATCACTTGAAACTTGCATGATTGATTGAAGTCATAAGTGCTTGCAGAGATGAATCTTGTTTGTGATCTTCTAGATTAGATCGTGATTGAATTAAGTGTTGGAACATATAAAAACTGAGGAGTCCTATACCTGCCCCAAGGATAGTTGTTGAATCCCCATACCAAGAGGGGAGTTTTTTTACTACCATGGAAGCATGGACTGGCTCTAATAACGAGATGTCTCCAGTAGGGATCGTATCAAGTAGAAGGTGGATTCTATCCCTCCCCCCCATTGAAAAACTATAAATTGAGGGCTTGTGGATGATCAAAAGAGGGACAACGAGAAATCTTGACGAGGGCGAGAGGTTGATTGAGAAGGAGGAGACTCTATTCCATGAGACAAAGAGACATTATTCCATTCAACCCAAGGAAGGGAACACGCTGAAGGACTCTTATCCTCTTCTACCCTAATCCGAGTAAGAGAAGACATTGAAGAACTCTATCCTATTCTATCATACCTCTACTCTCATCTCTATTCCGTCACGGCCCCGAAGAAAAACAATTCAAAAGCCGAAATGGCAAATGACCCTACTAACGTGGAACCAACAGTTGGAGTTGCGAGCACCGGAGTCATTAACGGAGTGACGGGCACGGATGTCATTCCTTTACCAACTGCCATACCATAGATTTTTCTTACTTGAAAAATTTCTATCAAAATTCAATAGAAATAAGATAAGTTTATTGAGAGATACCAACTTAAGACCAAGAAACGTGGTTACAAGAACTCGGAAGTTAGAGACCCCAAAATCTAGATACCCCTAGTTAAATTCCAAGGGGAAGATTTCATTATGTAAAACTCAAGTGTCGATTGCTACTAGAATTAAGCATCACTTGAAAGTTGCATGATTGATTGAAATCATAACTGCTTGAAGACATCAATCTTGTTTGTGATCTTTTAGATTAGATCTTGATTGAATTAAGTGTTGGAACAAATAGAAATCGAGGAGCCCTATACCTCCCGCAAGGATAGGTGTTGAATCCCCATACCAAGAGGGGGTGTTTTTTAAATTGCCGTGCAAGCATGGATTGGCTCCAATGGGGAGAGGTCTCCAGCAGGGATCGTATTAAGTAGGAGGTGGATTCTATCCCCCCTCCCTTGCAAAACTATAAATTGAGGGCTTGGGGATGACCAGAAGAGCAACAATGAGCAATCTTCACAAGGACCAGACGCTGATCGAGAAGGAGGAAACTCTATTCCATGACATGAAGAGACATCATGGAAGGGGATATGCTGAAGGACTCTCATCCTCTTCTACCCTAATCCGAGGAAGAGAAGACACTGAAGAATTGTATCCTATTCTATCATATCTCTACTCTTGTCTCTCTTCCATCATGGCCCCAAAGAAAAAGAACTCAGAAGCAGAAATGGAAAATGACTCTACTAACGTGGAAGCAACAGTTGGAGTTGCAAGCACGGGAGGCACTTAACGGAGTGAGGGGCGCGGATGACATTCCTTTACCAACCGCCATACCATAGGTTTTCTTTTATAAAAAAAAATTCTATCAAAATTCAATAGAAATAAGATGAGTCTCTTGAGAAATACTGACTTAAGACAAAGAAACTTGGTTAAAGAACTTGGAAGTCATAGACCCCAAAATCTAGATAACCCTAGCTAAATTCCAAGGGGAAGATTTCATTATGTAAAACTCAAGTGTCGATTGCTACTAGAATTAAGCATCACTTGAAAGTTGCATGATTGATTGAAGTCATAATTGCATGGAGACATCAATCTTCTTTGTGATCTTCTATATTAGATCCTGATTGAATTAAGTGTTGGAACATATAAAAATTGAGGAGCCCTATACCTCCCCCCAGGATAGGTGCTGAATCTCCATACCAAGAGCGGGTGTTTTTTTACCACCGTGGAAGCATGGGCCGGCTCCGATGGGAAGAGATCTCTAGTAGGGATCATATTAAATAGGAGGTCGATTCTATCCCCCCTCCCTTGCAAAACTATAAATTGAGGGCTTGTGGTCACCAGAAGAGCACGAGAGTCACTCATGGAGTGAGGGGCGCAAACGACATTCCTTTACCAATTGCCATACTATAGGTTTTTTTAAATAAAAAAAGTTATATCCAAATTAAATAGAAATAAGATAAGTCTCTTGAGAAATACCGACTTAAGACCAAGAAACTTGGTTACAAGAATTGGGAGGCTAGAGACCCCAAAATCTAGATACCCCTAGTTAAATTCCAATGGAAAGATTTCATTATGTGAAACTCAAGTGTCAATTGCTACTAGAAGGAAGCATCACTTGAAAGTTGCATGATTGATTGAACTCATAACTGGTTGCAGACATCAATCTTATTTGTGATCTTCTAGATTAGATCCTGAGTGAATTAAATGTTGGAACATATAAAAATTGAGGAGTCCTATACCTCCCCAAAAGATAGGTGTTGAATCCCCATATCAAGAGGGGGTGTTTTTTACCGTTGTGAAAGCATGGATCGTCTCTGATGGGGAGAGGTCTCCAACATGGATCGCATTAAGTAGGAGGTGGATTCTATCCCCCCTCCCTTGCAAAACTTAAATTGAGGGCTTGGGGATGACCAGAAGAGTGACAATGAGCAATCTTGATGAGGACTAGATGTTGATCGAGAAGGAGGAGACTCTATTCCACCAAGCGAAGAGACATCATTCCGTTCAAGCCAAGGAAGGGGATACGCTTAAGGGCTCTCATACTCTACTACCCTAATCCGAGAAGAGAAGACATGGAAGAACTCTATCATATTCTATCATATCTCTACTCTTGTCTCTACTCCGTCATGGCCCCGAAGAAAAAGAATTCAAAAGCAAAAATTGCAAATGACCTTACTAACGTGGAGACAATAGTTGGAATTGGGAGCACGAGAGTCACTAACGTAGTCACGGGCGAGGATGTCAACCCTTTACCAACCACAATACTACAGATTTAAAAAAAAAAGTTTTATCCAAATTCAATAGAAATAAGATAAGTCTCTTGGGACATACCAACTTAAGAATAAGAAAATTGGTTACAAGAACTGGGAAGTTAGAGACCCTGAAATCTAGATACCCCTAGTTAAATTCCAAGCGGAAAATTTTATTATGTAAAACTAAAGTGTTGATTGCTACTAGAATTAAGCATCACTTGAAACTTCAATGATTGATTGAAGTCATAACTACTTGCAGACATCAATCTTGTTTGTGATCTTCTAGATTAGATCCTGATTGAATTAAGTGTTGGAACAAATAAAAATTGAGGAGCCCTATACCTCCCCCAAGGATAGGTGCTGAATCCCCATACCAAGAGGGGATGTTTTCTTACTGTCGCGGAAGCATGGACCGGCTCTGATAACGAGATGTCTCCAGTAGGGAACGCATTAAGTAGGAGGTGGATTCTATTCCTCACCGCCATTGCAAAACTATAAATTAAGGGCTTGGGGATGATCACAATAGGGACAACAAGAAATCTTGACGAGGACGAGACATTGATTGAGAAGGAGGAGACTCTATTCCACGAGATGAAGAGACATCATACCATTCAACCCAAGGAAGGGGATACGTTGAAGGACTCTCATCCTCTTCTACCCTAATCCGAGGAACAGAAGACACTGAATAACTATATCCTATTCTATTATACCTCTACTCTCGTCTCTATTCCATCATGGCCATGAAGAAAAAGAATTCAGAAGCAAAAATGGTAAATGACCCTACTAACGTGAAAGCAACAGTTGGATTTACGAGCATGGGAGTCACTAACGGAGTGAGGGACGTGGATGACATTCCTTTACCAACCACCATACCATAGGTTTCTTTTAATTAGAAAATTTATATCCAAATTCAATAGAAATAAGATAAGTCTCTTGCGAAATACCAACTTAAGACCAAGAAACTTGGCTACAAGAACTCGGAAGTTAGAGACCCCAAAATCTAGATACATCATTCCGCTTAAATTCCAAGGGGAAGATTTCATTATGTAAAACTCAAGTGTCGATTGCTACTAGAATTAAGCATCACTTGAAAGTTGCATGATTGATTGAATTCATAACTTCTTGGAGACATCAAACTTCTTTGTGATCTTAGAGATTAGATCCTGATTGAATTAAGTGTTGGAACATATAAAAATGGAGGAGCCCTATACCTCCCCCAAGGACAGGTGTTGAATCCTCATACCAAGAGGGGGGTTTTTTTTTTACTGCCGCGGAAGTATGGATTGACTTCAATGGGGAGAGGTCTCTTGCAGGGATCATATTAAGTAGGAGGTAGATTCTATCCCCCCTCCCTTGCAAAACTATAAATTGAGGGCTTGGGGATTACCATAAGAGTGACAATGAGCAATCTTGACAAGGACCAAGCATTGAGCGTGAAGGAGGAGACTCTATTCCATGAGACAAAGAGACATCATTCCGTTCAACCCAAGGAAGGGAATACGGTGAAGGACTCTCATCCTCTTCTACCCTAATCCGAGGAAAAGAAGATACTAAAAACTCTATCCTATTCTATCATACCTATACTCTCATATCTATTCCATCATGGCCCCAAAGAAAAAGAATTTAGAAGCCGAAATGGCAAATGACCCTACTAACGTGGAAGCAACAGTTGGAGTTGCGAGCACGGGAGTCACTAACAGAGTGAGGGGTGTGGATGACATTCCTTTACCAACCGCCATACCATAGGTTTTTTTAAATACAAAAAGTTCTATCCAAATTCAATAGAAATAAGATAAGTCTCTTGGGAAATACTGACTTAAGACCAAGAAACTTGGTTACAAGAACTAGGAAGTTAAAGACCCTGAAATCTAGATACCCCTAGTTAAATTCCAAGGGGAAGATTTCATTATGTAAAACTCAAGTGTCGATTGCTACTAGAATTAAACATCACTTCAAAGTTGCACGATTGATTGAAGTTATAACTTCTTGGAGACATCAATCTTGTTTGTGATCTTCTAGATTAGATCCTGATTGAATTAAGTGTTGGAACAGATAAAAATTCAGGAATCCTATACCTCCCCTAAGGATAGGTGTTGAATCCCCATACCAGGAGGAAATGGTTTTTTACTGGCGCGAAAGCATGGACTGGCTCCGATAACGAGATGTCTCTAGTAGGGAACGTATTAAGTAGGAGGTGGATTCTATCCCTCCCCCCATTGCAAAACTATAAATTAAGGGCTTCGGGATGATGTGAATAGGGACAACAAGAAATCTTGACGAGGACGAGATGCTGATCGAGAAGGAGGAGACTCTATTCCATGAGACGAAGAGACATCATTCTATTCAACCCAAGGAAGGGGATACGCTGAAGGCCTCTCATCCTATTCTACCCTAATCTGAGGAACAGAAGACACTGAAAAACTATATCTTATTCTATCATACCTCTACTCTTGTCTCTATTCCATCATGGCCCCGAAGAAAAAGAATTCAGAAGCAGAAATGGCAAATGACCCTACTAACGTGGAAGCAATAGTTGGAGTTGTGAGCACGAGAGTCAATAACGGAGTGAGGGGCATAGATGACATTCCTTTACCAACCGCCATGCCATAGCTTTTTTTAAATAAAAAAAGTTCTATCCAAATTCAATAGAAGTAAGATAAGTCTCTTGAGAGATAACAACTTAAGACCAAGAAACTTGGTTACAAGAACTGGGAAGTTAGACACCTCAAAATCTAGATAACCCTAGTTAAATTCCAAGGGGAAGATTTCATTATGTAAAACTCAAGTGTCGATTGCTACTAGAATTAAGCATCACTTGAAACTTGCATGATTGATTGAAGTCATAACTTCTTGGAGACATCAATCTTGTTTGTGATCTTCTAGATTAGATCCTAATTGAATTAAGTGTTGAAATAGATAAATATTGAGGATCCCTATACCTCCCCCAAGGATAGGTAGGTGTTGAATCCCTTTACCAAGAGGGGGTAGTTTTTTTACCACCGCAGAAGCATGGATCGGATCCAATGGGAAGAGGTTTCTAGTAGGGATCGTATTAAGTAGGAGGTGGATTCTATCCCCCCTCCCTTGCAAAACTATAAATTTACGGCTTGGGATGACCAAAAGAGCAATAATGAGAAATCTTGACAAGGACCAGACACGCTGATAAAAAAGGAGGAGACTCTATCCCACCAGACGAAGAGACGTCATTCTGTTCAACCCAAGGAAGGGGATATGCTGAAGGACTCTCATCCTCTTCTACCCTAATCCGAGGAAGAGAAGACACTGAATAACTCTATCCTATTCTATCATACCTCTACTCTTGTCTCTATTCCATCATGGCCCCAAAGAAAAAGAATTTAGAAGGGAAAATGGCAAATGACCCTACTAATGTGGAAGCAACAGTTGGAGTTGCGAGCACGAGAGTCACTAATGGAGTGAGGGGTGTGGATGACATTCATTTACCAATTGCCATACCATAGGTTTTTTTAAATTAAAAAAGTTCTATCGAAATTCAATAGAAATAAGATAAGTCTCTTGGGAAATACGGACTTAAGCCTAAGAAACTTAGTTACAAGAACTGGGAAGTTAGAGACCCTCAAATCTAGATACCCCTAGTTAAATTCCAAGGGAAAGATTTCATTGTGTAAAACTCAAGTGTCAATTGCTACAAGAATTAAGCATCACTTGAAACTTGCATGATTGATTGAAGTCATAACTGCTGGCAAACATCAACCTTGTTTGTGATCTTCTAGATTAGATCCTAATTGAATTAAGTGTTGGAATAGATAAGAATTGAGGAGTCCTATACCTCCCCCAAGGATAGGTGTTGAATCCCCATACCAAGAGGGGATGTTCTTTTACTGCCACGGAAGCGTGGACCGGCTCCGATAATGAGATGTCCCTAGTAGGGATCGTATTAAGTAAGAGATGGATTCTATCCCTCGCCCCCATTGCAAAACTATAAACTAAGGGCTTGGGGATGATCAGAATAGGGAAAACGAGAAATCTTGACGAGGATGAGACGTTGATTGAGGAGGAGACTCTATTCCATGAGACGAAGAGACATCAATCCGTTCAACCCAAGGAAGGGGATACGCTAAAGGACTCTCATCCTCTTCTACCCTAATCTGAGGAACAAAAGACATTGAAGAACTATATCCTATTCTATCATACATCTACTCTCGTCTCTATTCCGTCATGGCCCCGAAGAAAAAGAATTCGGAAGCTAAAATGACAAATGACCCTACTAACGTGGAAGCAATAGTCAGAGTTGCGAGCATGGGAGTCACTAATGGAGTGAGGGGCGCGGATGACATTCCTTTACCAACTGCCATACCATAGGTTTTTTAAAATAAAAAAGCTCTATCCAAATTCAATAGAAATAAGATAAGTCTCTTGAGAAATACCAACTTAAGACCAAGAAACTTGGTTACAAGAACTCGAAAGTTAGAGACCCCAAAATCTAGATACCCCTAGTTAAATTCCAAGGGGAAGATTTCATTATGTAAAACTCAAGTGTTGATTGCTACTAGAATTAAGCATCACTTGAAATTTGCGTGATTGATTGAAGTCATAACTGCTTGGAGACATCAATCTTGTTTGTGATCTTCTAGATTAGATCCTGATTGAATTGAGTGTTGGAATATATAAAAATTGAGGAGCCCTATACCTCCCCCAAGGATAAGTGTTGAATCCCCAAACCAAGAGATGGTGTTTTTTTACCGCCACGAAAGCATGGATCCACTCCAACGGGGAGAGGTCTCCAACAGGGATAGTATTAACTAGGAGGTGGATTCTATCCCCTCTTCCTTGTAAAACTATAAATTGAGGGCTTGGGGATGACCAGAAGAGCAACAACGAGCAATCTTGACAAGGACCAGGCGCTAATCAAGAAGGATGAGACTCTATTTTACGAGACGAAGAGACATCATTCCGCTCAGAGCCCTATTTTTTTTTTCCTTAGACTAGAGCATATTTTCGTATATCTACCTTATTCCAAGGAGGAATACGTAGGTGCTGTTTTGTTTGATTTCATTAGGCCAAGAGGGCTAGTTGCTTTAAGAGTTTTAATGTTTGTTTTTTTTCCAGCCAAGAGGGCTAGACAGTTTTGTAGTATCATGTTTGATTTCTTTAGGCCAAGAGGGCCAATTAGTTTGCAGTACAATGTGTTATTTCTTTAGGCCAAGAGGGCCATATGTGCGTTTGGTAGAGGTACGTTTAATAGGTTGCTGTTTTAGTGATTACATCATACAGGTCGACAAAGTCACTGGAGGGAGCATTTGCTGCAGAGGAGCTTCTTGTGGCCATTCCAGGTGGTTTCGTCCCCTTTGAGAGTCTTTTTTCCTTAAGCAATTAATGATATATGTGTTTGTAAGGGTGCTTTCTTTTTTTACGGACCGTCAATCAAGGCATAAAGTCCCAAGTTTAGGTTTTGTATGTCTGGGGGAGGTCTGAGTAGTTATTTCCTCTTGTATTGGCATTGTCAGGGACTAAAAGACTTGTTTTAGATGGGAGTTCTAGTGACCTTGTTCTGCTGACTTGCTAGGTGGCTGTTCTAGGAGGTCATGTTAGTGTGGGATAGTTAGAGAAGCCTACTAAAAATAACCAAAAGGAAAAAATCCTAAATATCTGAAAGAAATTCTATGAATATACAGAGGTGAGTAAAAATGAGTTCTATCCCCTATAAAAATAGAGAAGAAAGAAAAATATTTGAGCAGTTGTTTATCGCCTTGTGAAGGCCTGGTAGGTTCCTGGGGACAAGATAAGACCCGAGGCTGATGCCTTGTCTTCCTAGGGGTGGCAACTAGCTCAAAATCAAAGCAAATAAAAGAAGGTTGGAGCGAAAATAAAAGTGAGCATTAGAAAAGGATTAAGTGTCCCCTCATGAGGGCTTGGCAGGTTCTTGGGTATCGAGACAGGACTTGAGGCCGATGCCTTGTTCTCCTTGGGTTGCTATGCTTAACTCCCTCCTTTTTACATGCCTAAGTATGGAAACCTATAGAAAGATGTGCCAGAAAAAAATACTACTTTTTGATCAGGCTATAGGAGTCCTTGCCTCATTGGAGCTCCTCGTTGAGTTGTCCTTAGTTAGGTAGGTAGTTCAGATCACCACTTAGGATGACTTCTTTGATAGTTCTTTTTGGCTTGGCCGTGTTGGAGTAGCCAGTTAGTGACTAGATTTGGGCTTTCTGTCAGATTATGCTAGGCCTACTCCTCATGGATTTCCTGCCTTGTTTGTGTCATGGGGTAGGGTGAGAGTTGTGATGTGTTTTGTTGTGTATCTATTTTGTATCAACTTGATGCTCTTTGTGGTTGTGTTTATGTGCAGTTCTCTTCATGGGATTCAACGAGCTCAATCACCCTATCCCATGGTTGCTAATGAGCAGCCACTCCAAGAAGTGCTTAAAAATAACCAAAAAATCTAAGTTTCAAGGGAAAAATAGCCTTCGTCGAAGGCAGCAGTTGCAATCAATATGATTTTCAGCGGCAAGCCCCTAAAGTGCTTTAAAGAACCACCGGGTGACAGTTGGGGATTTTTCATAAATTTTTCGACTATCGGATGAGACTTTAGGAGATGCCCCATAGTGGGTGACTTAGAGATGGATGTGCCAGATTTTTCAGATCGCAATTCCGACGTTGGACAATCAAATGGGGGTGCCCGAGGTCCAAAGCCCAAAAGGAACTTAAGTGGAAAAGGACTTAAGGGGCTTAAGGGGGTAAGAGGGGGTGTGACTCTTGGAGCCACCCCCCCAAAATTTTCGCATGAAGGGGGGGAGGCCATTTTTTTCAGCGTGGGCAGAAAAAAAAAGACGCAATGGCTTCTTGGGCGATGATTTTTTTTGGAGAGGGGGGGAGGCTATGGAGCCTCAATGTAACAACATAAACCAATTACATCCTTGATATTCTTGCTTCCTTTCCTCTCCATTGCCATCTCTTGCATGAGAAATGGCTGCTCGGACATGAAGAACCACATCTAGTCTTTCTCTCACCTCCATCTCTCTCCTCCAAATGGTGCTTCACATGGCAAGAATTAAGAAGAGAATGCGATGACGGATGCTTGTCCGGTATGAATCGGATTGCTCCAAGATCAAGATGAGGTTGAGGAGACATGTTCAACATTGAAGATTTGTTGCTGGTTGATCCATTGGCAACCCAAAAAAATAATCAAAAAACCCGCAACACGCAAGTAAGCGGTATGCGTCATTTTTACAAAGGAAATTTGCTTCTTTTTTATGTTTGATGGTTGAAATGGAATTCATATGGAACAAAAATTTGTTTGGATCTTTTTTGCATTATGATTGAGGGTTGTGCATAAAAGAAATACAGATCCGTAATGATAAATAGTTGTAATAATTAAATTATAGCCCGAAAATCGCATTTTTAGAGAAAAAATGAAGATTTTGTTGGTTTCGAGTGGGGAAAAGAGATGTGCATATGATAAAATTCTAATAAAAATCAATTTTTAGTTATCACAATCAGTCACTAATCATAAATTAGAAAATAATCTATTTTTATACGTAAATAAATAGAGAAAAATAGCTAAAAATAGGAAAAAAATAGGATTTTCGTGTTATAAATATCTAGAAAATTATGATTTGTAGTGGTGGCTGTATAACAAAGCTGAGGCATAAAGTTTGGCTTTAGTTCCGGCTTTGTTTATGTGTCATAGTTCATGGTTTTTTCCGTTTTATGCAAAAAATACATACGAAATAAAACCCTACACCTATGCAATGCAGCATAACCTAAACGTTAGAGGGAAGGAGTGATGTTAAGAGATTAAGAGGGCTGAGAGGGTTTTGAATATTTGAAATATTAGACTATGAATTGCATTTAGAATTGCGATAATTTAGTTTAAGAGGCTAGTAGCATGAGGAATCGGTGCTAGTCTCCATGCATTGAAGCATATGTTTAGTGAAGATCATGAAAGGCTGGTTTTTTCACATCACAAAATGCTGATATGATAAATATTGTTTGTGCAATAGGATCATATGCACTATGCATAACACATGACATGGTATCAGTCTTGGATTGCATAGCAATTGTCTTCCTAGGATATGACTTATACGTGGAGTGGAAAGGAGCCTTTGCTGTAGGGTAGTTGTATGCTTTCCTTGGGACTGTTTGGTGAGGATATATATATTTCTAGATCGTACAAAACAAGAAAAGAGTGGAGTTTGTGTGTTATGTTTTATATGTCGGAGCAACGCAACTTGGGGCCAATCCTTGAGGTGTAGGAGAGTTGCAGTGGAGCTACAAGAATCAGCTGAGGGGAGCTTCCTTATGTTTGTGTTACAGGGCACTATGCCTATATGTTATGGAATCTCCCTCTGAGGAGAAGGGAAGGTAAACGTTGGACTAAATATCAGCTACAAACACATAATTAAGTCTATCTAGTGTACATAGGTGTATTACAGATGCTCCTAGTCTGCGAGGTCGTGTGGTGGGGTTGTCTATTGTGTGCATGAGGTCCGGCTAGTGCCATAGCCAGTGCCGCTCCATTTTAGGTCCCATCAGTATTTCTCAATAGACTTATCTCATTCCTATTGAATTTGGAAAGAACTTAAAAAAAAAACATGTGGTATGGCGGTTGGTAAAGGGTTGTCATCCGAGCTCATGACTCCATTATAGCGACTCTCGTGATCGCAACTCCAACGATTGCTTCCACGTTAGTAGGGTCATTTGCGATTTTCGCTTCTAAATTCTTTTTCTTCAGGGCCATGATGGAATAGAGACGAGAGTAGAGGTATGATAGAATACGATAGAGTTCTTTAGTGTCTTCTCTTATCTCGGATCAGGATAGAAGAGGATGAGAGTCCTTCAGCATATCCCCTTCCTTGGGTTGAACGAAATGATGTCTCTTCGTCTCCTGGAATAGAGTCTCCTCCTTCTCGATCAACATCTCGTCCTTGTCAAGATTGCTCCTTGTCCGTCTTCTGGTCATACCCAAGCCCTCAATTTATAGTTTTGCAAGGGGGAGGAGGGATAGGATCCACCTCCTACTTAATAGGATCCCTGTAGGAGACCTCTCACCACCGGAGCCAGTCCATGCTTATGTAGCGGTGAAAAAATATCCCCTCTTGATATGGGGATTCAACACCTATCCTTGAGGGAGGTATAGGGCTCCTCAATTTTTATATGTTCCAGCACTTAATTCAATCAGGATCTAATCTAGAAGATCACAAACAAGATTGATGTCTGCAAAAGTAGTTATGACTTCAATAATCATACAACTTTCAAGTGTTGCTTGATTCTAGTAGCAATTGACACTTGAGTTTTACATAATGAAATCTTCCCCTTGGAATTTAACTAGGGGTATCTAGATTTTGGGGTCTCTAAATAACTGCCCAGTTCTTGTGACCAAGTTTCTTGGTCTTAAGTTGGTATCTCTCAAGAGACTTATCTTATTTTGATTGAATTTGGATATAACTTAAACAAAAAAACTTGTGGTATCGCGGTTGGTAAAGGGTTGCCATCCATGCGCATGACTCCGTTAGTGACTCCCGCGTGCTCGCAACTTCAACTGTTGCTTCCATGTTAGTAGGGTCATTTGCAATTTCTGCTTTTGAATTCTTTTTCTTCGGGCCCATGATGGCACAAAAGTTATCTGCATCCAATTGCATATTGCAGTTATAGTTCTATGGTCCATGAAAAAGGCTACATGTATAGTTGTGATGCATCCAATATTAGCTTGCTTGCAAATTACAATTTCTTACAAGGTGGTTGTTCTATGGTCCATGAAAAAGGCTACATGTATAGTTGTGATGCATCCAATATTAGCTTGCTTGCAAATTACAATTTCTTACAAGGTTGTTTATTTTGTTAAAATATGTGTTAACTTTAATCACATTGTCAACAAGAAGCTTGAAAAGAACAATTATTTTGCACGAAAGTTTGGGATGAATTTTTTCTTGAAGAGCAATGGTGTTTGTAATCACATTGAAGGAGACATGGACTAGTTCCATGCCATTCTCAAGAACTTGACTTCACATAGCATTACCTTCAATGATGAGGTTACTCCATTGTTTTTGCTTGGGACTTTGAGTGAGTCATGGGATGCATTTTGCACTGCCTTATGTGCACTTGCTATTGTTTTGAACTTGCCTGATGTTGAGAGTGCTCTTCTGCAAAGGAAGAGATCAACCAAAAGAACTTGGATGCCTCTCGTGTGTGGCATGCTTTGACTGTTAGAGGCAGAGATGGTAATGGAAAGAATGACCGTGGGAATGGCCATGGCCGAGACTCACAGAAGTCTAGGTCTAAGTCATGTGGTAAGTCACGCAGCAAGTATCATGGGTGAAATGCTAATGTGACATATCATCATTGTGGCAAGAAGGGTAATATATGCCTACATTGTCATGAGTTGCGCAATGAGAAGTGCAAAGACAAGGGAAAGGACAAAGTACAGGAAAAGTCCTCTGATCGCAGCATGGTACGTGTGAAATACAATGTGAAAATCGAGGAGATAAATGTCATGCAGATTGATGACTCCGATGGGGAGTACATACTTGTAGCTAGTTTTTGTGATGCTATGCCATTGATCGAGGTTCACTCTATGTATGCGCAGTGCTGGCTTTTGGATTCCAGTGCTTCATTTCATGTTACACCATGTCATGTGTGGTTCCATTCCTACCACACTATCTCTAGTTCAATTTGCTTAGGTGATGACATGTCACTTGCTATTGTTGGCATTGGGGATGTATGGTTGCAGTTCTCTACTAGCAGCACTTTTCTGTTACAGGATGTATGTCATGTACCTGCGCTTACACGCAGTCTTATGTCTGCAGGGCAGCTTGATGATGCTGGATTTCATGTTTCATTTGGGGATTCTGTCTAGAAGATCACCCATGGAAGACTTGTGCTTGCTAGAGGTGCCAAGGCTAGCAGCCTCTATCCCCTTGTAGTTGATGGGTCCTCTGTTGACCATGTTTTGTTAGTGGGCTCCATCCCACATGTATCCCTTTAGCATGCCCATTTGGGCCATATATCCTTGAAGGGAACGAAAATGCTTTCTAGTTTTTTGTAGTACTTACTGCCCCTTGGCTATGCATGTTTTGATTCATGTGAGCATTTTTTTAATGGTCGAAAAACTAGGAATATACATAAGAAGTCTGGTAGGACACACACGAGTGAGCCCCTGGTATTGGTACATTTGGATGTGATGTTCATTGACAATTTCTCGTGTGAAGTCTGGGATTTTCCCATTAATATTAAGTCAGATGTCTTGGCTGTGTTTCAGAGATGGATTGCATTAGTTGAGAACCAAACTGGGCATAGGCTGAAATGCCTTAGGACTGCCTTAGGACTGAGAATGGGGGAGAATATGTGTCACATGCCTTTGAGAACCTATGTGATGAGAGGGATATTAAGCGTCAATTGACCGCCCCCTATACCCCACCCCAGAATGGTTTGGTTGACCATATGAATACAACCATCTAGGAGTATATACGCAGTACGCTTAGCCATGCAAGCCTACCATAGAGTTTTTGGGCTAAGGCAGTGAGTACAGTTGTGCATGTCATCAATAGATCACCTTCCAGTGGTTTGGATTTCTAGGTTGTAGAGGAGGTATGGACTAGGAAACCTCTGTCTTATGCACATCTACATGTCTTTGGATGTGAGGCATTCTACCATGTGCCCAAGGACAAGAGGACTAAGTTGGATCCTAAGAGTGTCAAACGTATTTTCCTTGGCTATGGAGATGCAGGCGAGATGGGTTACCGCCTCTCGGATCCGTAGGCACGAAAAGTCATCCGCAGCCTGATGTAGTCTTCCATGAAGACAAGATGCATCGGTAGCCTGAGAAGGTGTTAGAGATACACATGATTATATCCTAGGAGGAGCCACATGCTCTTGCACAACCAGTTGGACAACCTACAGTAACAGTTGGTACACATGGCCACAGTGTTGGACAAGATGCTAGACATGCATCAAAGCTTGTAGCGATATAGTCTACTAGAGCTAGACATCCACTTGATAGATTTGAGCCCTCAATCTCGCCCTCAATGCATTATGTCTTGGTTACAGATGCAGGAGAGCCTCTCACCTATGATGAGGCTATGCACAGGGGTGATAGTCACTCCTGGGAGAGGGATATGCAATCTGAGATGGAATCCCTACATAAGAGTATGAATTGGGATTTGGTTTCCTTGCCTCCTGGCAATAAGGCTTTGCCATGCAAGTAGGTGTACAAGCTAAAAAGTACCCCTAGACACCCCAAGCCACCTTATAAGACAAGACTTGTTGCTAAGGGTTTTAAGCAACAGCATGGAGTTGACTTTGATGAAGTCTTTTCTCCTGTGGTCAAGATGACCACCCTATGCTTGGTTTTATCCTTAGTCGTGCAGTTTGACTTGGATATGTATCAGATGGATTTCAAGACTGCATTCTTGCATGGGGATTTGCATGATGAGATTTACATGGAGCTGCCTAAGGGCTTTGCAAAACCTGGCAAGGAGCACCTAGTGTGCAAGTTCAAGAAAAGTCTTTATGGCTTGAAGCAGGCTTCTAGGGAGTGGTATCACAAGTTTGATGCCTTTATGCAGTCATAGGGCTACAACATGAGTGCTATGGATCTGTCTTTACATGAAGAAAGCTCGTGATGGCTCATTGCTTATTTTGGTACATAATGTGGATGATATGCTGATAACAAGGAAAGCTCATGATGAGCTGGATGCTCTTAAATCTCAGTTGATGAAGAGCTTTGAGATGAAGGATTTGGGACATGCCTCTCACATTCTTGGTATGCACATTAAGCGCGATAGGCATCAAGGACTACTCTACCTCTCACAGAGGGATCTCACAGAGGGAGTACATTCATAAAGTCCTTGAGCATTTCTGCATGCATGACGTGAAGCCTATTGGCTATCCATTACCTTCTTATGTGAAGGTTTCACAGGGGTTGATTGTCCACATTGTCTGTAGACACATGAGTAGAGGGCCGAGATGACCAAGATCACTTATGCATTAGTCGTCGTGGGCAGTTTGATGTATCCCATGATAGCCACTTGTCAAGATATTGCCTTTGCAGTTGGTATTGTGGCACGCTATATGGATATACCCTGCAAGAAACATTAAGATGTCGTGAAGGGTATCATGAGATACTTGAAAGGAAGAGCAGATATGTGTATTTGCTATGGCAGCCAAGATACTGGAGTTGTGGGGTACACAGACTCTGATTATGCAGGACATGCAGATAGTAGGAAGTCCACTTTTGGCTATGTATTCACCTATACTGGAGGTGTTGTCTCTTGGATGTCGAGGGTTCAGAAGCATACGGATCTCTCTACCACTGAGGCCAAGAATGTTGCAGCCACCACTGAGGCTTGCAAGGAGGCCATATGGTTGGGCCGTTTGGTTCATGACCTTGAGATTGATTCTATACCTACACTGCATTCAGATTCTATGAGTGCTATTTAGCTAGCAAGGAATCCGGTCTTCCATGTGAAGATGAAACACATTGAGGTGAGGTATCACTTCATATGTGGGTCCTAGAGGACAAGTCTGTTGACCTTATCAAGATCTCCACTAACAAAAATCCTACAAATTTCCTCATGAAAAGCCTCACTATTGAGTGCTTTGCCTTCCTTAGGATATTGATGGGCATTGAATGAGATGATGTTTTTCCTCATCCTGTTGTACATGTGTACATTGTACTGTCTTTTCTTTTTCTTTTTTCACTCCTCACTGGGGTATATTTGCCTTTAAGTGGGAGGTTGTTGGGGGTAAAGGTGCCTCTGCCTAGCCGCATGTGTACTATTACACCAACAGTACTGACCACTGCACACTGCAGATGGTAGGCGCCCGTCATTGTCACTTTATTCTTTATTCTTTTTAGTGATAGTTTGAATAAAGAAAGGCACGGTCACACATTGTGATGGTTGGACTTCCCATTTAGTCTCTCTCTCTTTCTTGCTCTTTCTCTCCCACCATAGCTCTTCCAAAGCAACCTTCGATCATTCTTACCTTTCAAGGATAGCTCTAATACAATAAAAACATACAAGAGAGGAGAGAGATGAAGAAACCAAGAGTACATACATAAAACAATTGAGACTTGAGCACACATAGAGATAGGGCTGAAACCTTCTGCTTCTTCTTTTTCCACACAAAATTTTCTAAGTCTAAAACATGATAAATATTAATATGAAAGTACCATAATGTGTGTACATTCAGTCACTAAGTGTGAACCCACTAAGGAAAGAAGAGGTGATACAATGAATGTGCCATAACCAAAGGTGACTACGTGGGTGTAGTCTAGCTATAGAATCACTGGCCTATCCTCATGCCATAATATCCTACCACATCACCAAGGTGCATAGTGGATGCTAGGTAATATAGAGCTTGATATCGCAATAGCTTTAGTGCCAACCCATAAGGTCATGGGACCTAGACACCAGGCTTA
>NW_028230080.1:0-28251 GCF_053477565.2 Lygodium microphyllum | reverse complement strand
CTGATTTTATGATACATACCATGACATATAGAGTTCTGTACTTTAATTAAGAGGATAGTAGCACGAGCGTTATCTCGGTGCTATCCTTTCATCGCCGCAACGAGTTAGAGAATAAGCATTAAAAGCCTGATTGTGCACAAGCACCTTGCTGATTTGAAAATGATGTTTGAGCACTTTAGAATCATTCACCATTGCATGTGCATGAAACCATGATGTCAAAAAAAAAAAACTTGGATGCATAGCACCTATTCTCAATGACAATGACCCACGTTGAGTGTGGAAAGGCATCTTAAGCCATAGGATAGACGTTCATTTCTTGGGGGATGATTCAGTGAGGAAACATGGTATCTCGTGAAAAATTTTCGAAAAGAAGAGTGGAGTTTGTTAGTTTGTTTTATATGTTGAGCATTGCATCAAGCGGCTAATCCTTGCGATGTACGAGAGTTGCAGTGGCACCGCGGTGTTTCTACCGAGAGGCTGCCTCCCATGTATGTGATTATCGTGGTATTTATTGCCAATGTGTATGGGTTCTCTCTCTGAGGAGTTTATAGAAAGGGAAACATTGGACTACAAAACTATAAAACTATAAACGCATAGATTAGGCTTTAGGACAGTTTGTCCTTTAGTAGTGGATAGATGCTCCTGGTCCGCGAGAGCGTGAGGGTGTGTTTGTCTATTATGAGCATGAGGTCCCGGCTAGTGCCATAGCCAGTGTCGGCCCATTTCAGGTCCCATCATCCTTTCCGATGGATTGCTAAGACATATCCTGAAAGGAACAGGTGGACATGTTACAGTTGGTATCAGAGCGAACCAACGAAGGATTTGTTTTTCTTTTCTTAATAAGAAGAAGTAAAGCAAATGTTGTTGTTAAGAACATTTCCTTACTTGCAATGCTGTCTTGCAGAATTATGAAGCATGGAATAGGTTCTTTGTGTTCTGAGTCATGTTTATGACCGCAATGCATTCTCGGATTATCGACAAAGGGTTGATATGATGAACATCCTAGATTGTATTTATAATCCATCACCTTTGTGGGGGCTCAAATGATGAACGGATTGCCTCTTACCCATTCAACCTCCAATCCTCCCTAAGAGAACTAAAGAGGGGCACCACCTAGCCAAAGGGAGGATGGGCTAGGACATCCTTTTTCTCAAAGAGAATCAAGAGAACCAATACACAAATTTACAAGAGAGAATATATGTACTAGACACCATATTAGAGTATGAGAGAAAGATGAGAGGAGAGGGAGATAATGGGAGAAGAGATAGAGGAAGCTTACCATTATGCTACATAATAAAAGAATTCACTCATAGCTCACCTCAAAGAGATGAGGGTATTCTAGAGTGCTCTTATGGGCTTGTCATTGTAGAGCATACATAAGCTATAGTAAGGGAAGGAGTTGCATAAACTCATGAGGGAGAATGGGGAAGGCTCAATAGGGCTGAAGAAGGCCTCTTGCCTCTCTCTCTTCTTGCAAATTACAAAGGAGAATGCCTCTTTATATAGGCCTTGAGGGTGTTTAGGGAGGAGGTTAAGATATAATAGGAATTAACACCACCAAAGCTGCATTAAGGCGGTTCCACCAATGTGGAAGCTCCATCTAGATGTTTTGTTGACCAATTTGTACTTAATCAAGCTCCATCATAGGTGAGTTGTCCTTATTCTCTCCCCCATAGCTTGAGTCCAAGAGCTCTCCTATAAAAAAATATAGAGAATCTTCATAAAATAAGATCATATCTAGCAATAATAGAGAGAGAGAGTAATGAGAGGTGGTCTCCACTGCAGTTAAAAAAAGTTTGCATCCACCATTTTGGCCATATCTCCCAACTCGTAGCTCTAAAAAATTATTAAAAAATACCAGCCAAAACTACAACTCACGCGCTACATCTTTCATGTTGAAAAGTTTTTTTGGATCAGAGTGGAAGTATTTTTAAAAAATCTTACAAAATCATGTGCCTGATTTTTCTTTCACTAATGCTTCCAAGAAGGGTCCCATTTGGTTGAATTGTCATAAGGCTCTAAAGTCATGACATTATGATCCTCACATGCCCTTTGGATGGCTCCAAATCCATTTTGTATCTTTTCTTTTCACATTATACATTTTCCCTTCACCTTCCTCCATTGATCTTTACTCTACACCCCCCCTTGGTAAACCGGTCCATGAAATATTTTCATCCAATGATTTCTTGGATTTCCCAAGAGGTTGTTCCCACCCTCTTCTTTATTTCAAAGCTCCAAATGTACAAGAAATCAACAAAGTATTAGACAAATATTTTTTTGTGATTTTCTCAGATCATATAGCCCCCCCCAACCTGGCTAGAGGTATTTATGCCTCTAGACACTCTTTGGTATCTTGAGCTAACCCCACCCTGATGTGATAGGGTTTTAAGAGCCATCCATTTACCCTGGTCTTGTGAACTTTTCCCTCAATGTCTTGAAGTTTGTAGGAGCCATTGTTGAATTTTTTTGTGACAAAGAACGGTCCCTCCCACCGGTAGAGGAACTTGCCATCCTTTCTTTTATCAAATCGATTGTCATATCAAAGCACTAGAGATCCCTCCTTGATGTTTTTATCTGTTAGCTTCTTGTTGAAATTTTCTCTAGGCTTCTCAGCTTCGTGGGAGTAGTGGTTGATTGCTTCTTCACGATCCAATTGTAGCCTCTCTAGGTCTAGTAATCTTTGATGTAACTTCTCTTTTTGAGAGCCTACTATGCCACCTAATACCCAAAGGCTAGCTAATTTCACCTCAATAGGCAAAAGAGCCTCTTATCCATAAACTAGATGAAAAGGTGTGTACCCTAACATGGTTTTGAAGGAGGTTCTGTAAGCCCATAGAGCTCCACTAAGGTACTTGTCCCAATCCCGGGGCCTTGAATGTACCTGTTTGCTGATGATTTTACAAATCATTCCATTTACCTTTTCCACCAATCCATTGCATTGAGGGTAGTAAGGGGTAGAGTGTCTTCATTGAATATTTAGCTTTTGCATGAGTTCACCCACCACATTAGCTCTAAACCTTGGTCCTCTATCTGATAGTATTTCAAGAGGGGTACCAACCTACAACAAATGTGGTCAAAGATGAATTTACCCACTTCCTTAGCATTGATTCTTCTAGTTGGCATTGCCTCAGCCCATCTAGTCATGTAATCTACCCCCATGATAATATACTCTTTTCTTGATGGAGTGCGTCGTAGAGGCCCTATGGCATCAATTCCCCACTTCTCAAAGGGTCCATAGACCTTGATTGGGGTTTGGGGTTCTACTATGAGCCATCGTGGTCTTGATTTCTAACATTCTTCACATGTTTGACACCAATATTTGACATCTCGGTGTAGACTGGGCTAAGTAAATGTAATATTCCCAACCGTGAATATTGACTTCCCGCACACTGCGTACCGTAAATATTGACTTCCTGCACACTGCGTAAACCTTGTACAAAGGTTATCCCACATATTGGATCTACCGACAGTATAATGCGTAACCTGCACGTGAGAAATCGAGACCATTCACATTGGAAAAAGCAAGCCGAGGTTCAAAATCGAAATTCCCGCGTAAACACCCTCTTGGGAGGGGCAATTTTGAATATTCAAGGCAATTTTTTTTTTTCTTTAATTCCTTTTCCCCAGCCGATGCATGGCGGGAGAAGAGGGAGTGTGGGGGGATGGCCCATGGATGAGTCGTGGCCTGCATGGGAGGGGGGGAACCCATGCACTGGCTACGTGTGTGGAGGCTTTCTCTTCCCTCCCCCCCTTGCCTATATGAACTCCCGTTAGGGAGAGAAGAGGAAAAAAAAAGGGACGGTGCTGTGAGAGGGAGGAGGGGACGCTGCTGCCCTGCCGTTGGGGAAAGGAGGGAGACCAGGGTGCCGTCGCCGCCGTGCAGGAAGCCGCCAGGCCGCCACAGCCCACCGCCACCTCGCCTTGATCACGACCCCCCCCCCCCCCCCCCCCCCCCCCCCCCGACGTTGCTGCAGAAGCCTAGAAGCTTCTAAGGGGGCTTTCTTAAGCCCCCTTCCCACTAGATCCCCATAAGTCCATTCATACCCCCCCCGGGACTTTGAAGAGAAGAGGAAGAAGCTATAAAGCCTTCCGCAAGATCCTTCGTAAGAGGCTTCCCGTAATTAGACTTCAAAGGCCACAAGCCATTCGTGAACCCATTCCTAGCCACCCGGTTTTTCCTAAAGAACTCATAAAGCCCTCTTCCCCAAGCACCATTTATCCAAAGTCCCGCAAAGGAATCTCCTGCGTACAAGGGAAAAAGGCAAAGGTCTGGAGGCTGCATACCAAGGCAAGTCAATTCATAGACCGCGAAGGCAAACCAGAAGCCGAAACCACGCCTGCGATGGCCCAAAAAAAAAAGTCACAAAGTGCGCCTGCAGGAGGTTCATCTCCAAGCATTCAAGTGGATATCTCCCCGAGCCCACAAGTCCAGGTTTTTTCGAGTTTATTCTCACACAAAGAAATGTTTAGGCACGCTTAATTCCATAAGGGAGAATGCATTTTACGCTTATTTTTAATGCATGTGGCAGCGTTAAAAATACATTTGATAAATTATCTCTTTAAACATTAGACAAGGTTGATGCATGTCATGAAATTGAAACAGTTGCATTTCCAGAGTTGTCCGCCTTAGAAGACTAGCTGCATGTTGCTATTTTGGAGCATTATCAAAGTAATGAGTCTAAACATATAGGGCAAAGAAATGAAATTGATAAGTGCATTTGGTTACTAGACATGGTGGGAATAAGCGTGTGCCGCATTTTAGGCAACATCTTCCTTGTAATGATTCATGAGGAAAAGTTAACACCCATAAGATATTATCCGAAAAGAAATAGAAGAGTACGAAAATGATCTTATGGACTTGCAAGTAGCATGTAACATGGAATAAGTTAACACTAGCTTTAGTTTGGTATGAACTTCATTAACTACATTGTAGCTAGGGGAAAGTTGCGTGTTGCATAGTCATCATGCAGAAATTTCATTCATCAGGAGCCGTATTTTAGGAAAGGTCGCATGGTTTATCAAAACATGAGATTCTAAAGTGTAGACAACAAGGTTGTAGGCATGGTTATTTGATGTAAGTCCTAGTAGGTCCTAGGAAAGTTAGTACCCAGATTATCATGCATTTTTACTATACCAAGGAAAGATAGAGTTATTGTGAACCATGTGATGCGTAGAAGCAATGAATCACATGTTTACATGTATTGCGGTAGTTGCAACTATTTTTCCTCCTTTAGATCTACTTTATTATCGCTAGGAAGGATTCATCCTTGTCGCGAGACAAGCATAGTGAATTACCCAAATCACCTAGTCACAAAGGATTCACATGGGTATGGTTCAGTCGACATGACAAATATCCCAAGTGCTCACTTGGGTTTAGTACGATAAGGAGTCGACCTAGTTTTACACTTGTTGCCAAGTCAAAACCCTCAAACCCAAAGATCATACCCACATTCACGAAATGTTGAGTCAATTGGATGCTCATGCATAAAATGATCTAAGGTTTCTATCCTAAGGATCACTCATTCAAATGATGAAACTCCGACTGAGTTGGAAATTCCTAGGACCGTGGCCCAATATAATTAGGAATGGGTTGGGTAAGAAGACACCCTAAACCCTACTACTAGGCTGGAGGCAATTCCGTGACCAGAAAACGCCATTCAATGGGTGAAATGATCCTGTGGAATAGATGCAACACATGTGCAAAAAGTTGCAACATCGCATAGACTTGTGATTTGTCCACAAGAGAGTTTTGTCATTTCTTGAAATGAGGTTGGCAGATTCTTGCGCAAATTTAACTTACAAGAGGATGAGTAATCATCTTGTTACATCACCGTTCTTGGGGAATAATTGCCAAGAAAAAGGAGAGTTAGGTATTTGCCTGGAAGCAAATGACCAATCAATAAATTGAAGCGACATGGTCGCCAGGATTTACTATTAATAAAACCTAAGGTATTGGTTAAGTTGGGTTAATAGGGTATGGCCCTAACCCAAGGACAAAAGGGTGAACAAACAAACCCTTGGGGATCTTGCCAAGTCGCAATTGATCCCAGATCGAATGCTGGATGCATTCGGAGAGAAAGATTCACTCCTTAACAGTTGGCCAAATAAACGTCCACTGAAATTGATTGTGCTTGTAACAGTTTAGAAAGCACTGTTTGCATTGTTTGCTCAAGGAACTAAAGGATGAAAAGATATATAAATGCTTCAGGTTGAAGGCCTGAAGGGAGAGGCAGCTTCAGTTACCCCCGACTGCCTGCCTGACCCTAACTAAGGGGGTTGTTGACCGCGCCGGGAACGTGGACCGAACCCGCCGCGAGAGGTCTTTCCGTTGAGCTCTACTTGGAGCAGGAGGACGCTTGGGTGCCAGGGGGGGCTCTGGCCGTAAATCCCTCGCCTTCCGGGTCCTGCACAAGAGGCTAACGTGACTCGGGATTGGATCTCAAGGCCCGCATAATAGTCTACGGGCAGAAGCTTGGAATAGTGATCCCTGGTGGATTACTGGATAGCCTTCGGGCGGACTATGGACAAGCCTACGGGCGGAACTCCTTGTATTCCAAAGATAAAATGATGAAATGATAATAAAGAAGTTGTTTGATATTGTTTTTCTATGTCACGTGATAAGATTACGTGAAGGAACCAGTGCTTAACAGGGTTAATTAAAGAAGCTGATTGTTATATGTAAAATTAATGTGTTAGATAATTACATAACTAAAACAAACCGAGGAAAGTGCAGAGGATGGACCATGGGTCCGTCCTACGGATGGGTGGTCCCGGTTAGCCGGGAACTTTTCTCAAAGATCTAGAAGAGCAGCGGGACGATCATCATCATCAAAGCTAATAATGAGAACGATGACCTAGAGTTACATCCTACCCGATTTACGCTGTTTTAGGGGAACGGAATGGGACTATGCTTTATGGCAGAGAGGTTGAGCCTTGCATCCCTCTCGTTTCCCATTCTCCTTGAACCAAGTGCAGCGTGAATCCGCTTCGAACTTGGCGTTTCTGCGTAAAGTAATTCGCTCGGGTCTGACGCTAGTTGCTGCTAGCTAATGACCAAACAAGAGACCCAAATTCAGGTCGATCCTAAGTGGGAACGGCGAGGATACTTCCGCTACGGGGCAGACACGGGAAGACCTAGATTGCAAAACCCGTAACATTCCATGGGAGTGCCGGGCGGAGTTTTCTAGACATCCTTCCCGATGGACTGCTAAGACGTGTCCTGGATGATCCTAGTGGACACGTTACAGTAAAGCCGGCTTGTAAAACCTTTCTACTTGTGATGTCGTGTGCAAAGTGGCCTCCACACACATCATCATGGCAAGCTTTTAAGATTTCTTCAATTTTCCATTTTGAAGGCACTTTTCTAAGCACACCATCCTTACCAAGACAATACAAAGTGTCATTTACCATGCAATATCTTGTAGCCTTCCAAGCTAGCCACTGTCTTTCTCCCTTAGTCAGGCGTTTGGGAGCTTCTCCTTGTTCTAAGAGATGTAGAATATCTTCTAAGTCTTCATTGCCTTATCGAAGTGGGGGTTTGATAGCCACTGCTCCCACCATTGACTCATTCAGCTTTGATGATGCTAGATGGTCGGCATCTTTGTTCTGGTAACTTGGCACATGATGTACTTGTGCCTCCCTAAATATTCTCATAAGATATTTGGCCTCTCTCATTTTACTAGAGAGGTTTGTATTTTTGCATGCCCATGTACCTTGCATCTGCCTTACCAATAGCATGGAGTCTCCAAAAGAATTCAATCTCTTGATTGAATTACTAAGACACCAACAAAGACCATGAATTAAAGCTTGATATTCTGCCTCATTGTTAGAGTGGACACCTTCCAAGATGATTCCTTCACAATATATTTCCTCTCCTAAAGGAGAGAAAACAACGATGCCTGTGGGTGCCTTATCCTTAGTTCTCTTGTATGCACAATCAAAGTACAGGCTATAAGCATGTACAAGAGTTTTTATGAATGGGGGTGGTGGAAGGTTCTTTCTTTTCACCATGAGATTTTTCTCATAGCACCTATTTGTCAAAATATCAGCCAAGCATGCCTGAGTTGTTTTTTCAACCTGCACTGTATAGTCAAACTCTTGAAGTCAGACCACCCACTTTGCTATTTTGTTAGAGATTTCCATATGTTGTAGTGCATAGGGACACATATCCTCCACAGTGATGATCACAAATCTCTTTGGAAATAAATATGGCCGAAATTTGGTTACAAAGTAAGGTTGGAAAACCATATTCATGAATCGTTGAAAGGTTGCTGGGGCATTTGTGAGACCAAAGGGAATGACCTGAAAGGCAAAACAGCCCCATGGTGTGATGAAAGTGGTCTTCTTTTGATCCTCCTCTGCAATGCGAATCTGGAAGTAGCCAGAGTAGCCATCACACACTGTATACCGCTCATGTCCTGCTACTTCATTCAAGATTTCATCCTGAAATTAGAGAGGGAAGTGGTCCCTCTTTGTTGCAGCCTTTAGTGGCTTGTAATCTATTCATACTCGCCACTTACCATTTTTCTTTGGCCTCACTACTACTGGGGAGACCCATTCTAAATTTTCCACTCGTTATATGAATCCTGCATTCAAGAGTCTCTTCACCTCCATCAACAGTGCATCTTGTTGCACAACTCCCAGTCTTCTCAATCTTTGTACTACAGGTTTGCTTCCTTCTTTGAGTTGGATGTGATGCTTCACTACAGTGACGCGTGTAATGTGAGTATAATAAAAAATAAACAATGATGCATGCTTCTTGAGAACATTCACATAACCCTCCCTTTCTTCATCCTTTATAGCCTTGGATATCATCTTCTCTAGGCTAGCATCCCATACATCTTCTCCTTGGATTCTTGGGTTGTCTTCTAATGAGGTAGGTTCCTTTAAGGTGACGCCCATAACTTCGAGAGTGCTATCACTCTCTCCACTTGAACTCTCTTCCTCTTCCACTAATGAGAAACATCCACTTGAGCTCCACTCATCGGCAGACGTCTCTAGTTCAAGGTTCTCTTGACGTCCACTCTTCAAGTTGTAAACCATCTTTTGATCATGGCCACCCACCTTACGTGGCCTCAACTCCAAATTTCTTGTTGCCCAATCTTGCCTAGCTCCGATGCCCATAAGCCAAGGTCTCCCTAGGATGAGGGGATATCCTTCCCCCTTTACTGGCATCACATAAACATCCACAGCTGCAGTGATTCCAACAACAGAAACTCTCAAAGCTTTCACTACACCCACACATGTGACTGCATCATTCTTGGCCATCTTTGCCCTGAAGGTTGAGGATTCCATTACTTTCTAAACCTAATTGATGCATAAGTTTTTCTGTCACGACACAAACCTTTGCTCCACTATCGATGTATGTTTTTTGAATCCGTTGACTTTTAATTTGAGCCTCCACTATAGGCACTATATCTTTGAGTCCATATGCCTTGATTGCACTAACCATTTTACCTTGCCTTGCCCTTGTGCTTACCATTTTTTACCATTGTTGCCATAGCTTTGGAGAGATATGAAGTAGTTGTGGCCAAGTAATTTTTGGCCCTTGAGAGCTCACATCTGCTACCAGATCATAAGGTTGTGTCTGAGAACCCAAAGGGAAGTCAGAGATATCAATTTTAGACCTAGCTTGAGTCTTTCTCTTCTTCCCTTCATCTCTAGGTGCCTGTGATGTACTTGCTTCATTTGTTTCTTCTTTACTTGCCTCATTTTGGACACATATCCGCTTGATAGGCATGGTCTCTAATACATCCACCTTCATCTTACCTCTCGCTATTTCTTCTTGGAGCCTTCTATCCCTGACCACCTCCTCTATTTTTATGACATTACATTTGGTTGAACAACAGGGGTTTCATCTTGAACATAAGGTGGTTGTAAAATTGCAGGTCGACTGCTCTTGCTCTTGAGTCCTAGCACGAGGAGGGCTTACTTATTGTCGAGGACCTCTGGCAGGGTGATCATATCTTCTAGGGTGAGGACAATTGTACATGCCATGTCCATTTTCTCCACAGTTGTAACACAACATCTCCCTTGCTTGTCACCGCATTTGTGGTCGATTCCCACCATTCCCCTCGATAGGTCTTCTTGCACCTTGCATAAGATTCACTCTCAAACCCTCTAGTTGATTAGTAAGATTGTTTATTTGTTGGATCATGTCTTCTTGACCTCTAACAAGGTCTGGTGCATTAGATACATTTGGGGGAACTTGAGAGGCCTCCATAGTTGTGATGTTGTTTTCCAAAATTGCTTGGCTAGCTTGGGCTTGGTACAGAATCTTTCGATTCTTTTCCCTAGTGATTCTCAAAGCATCTTCAAAAGTATTTGGAAATTTCACATTTACCTTCTCCTTGAGCAAGGGATACAAACCTGAAATAAATCGATCCTTTTGAAGGCAGTTTGGAGCTCTCTCTTCAGCGTTCAATGAGTTTGACCACTGCCCCCAAAGATTCAAAAACCCTTTCTCATAAGCTGCATAACCATAAGGATCACTTTGATGGAGGGCCGAAAGCCGTTGCCATAACTCTTCAGCTGAGTTAGTTTGTTAAAATCTCTGCAAGAAAGCTGCCTTCAATCCTTCCCATTCAGCTCTTTGAGCCGAATTTAGAGTTTGGAACCACATTCTAGCTTCTTCCTTGAGCACCAAAGAAAAAGCCCTAAACTTTAATACTTCATCATCCCTCCCAGAGACAAGGAAGGCCATCTCAAGGTTGTCCAAAAAATCCACTGCATTTTCTTCATTGCGCCCAAAGGAGCTTGGAAATGCCATGTTGCCTTAGTAGAGTACAAAGATGAACATGTCTAGACTTAAGTTGTATTTTATGAGGGGAAGGATGAATGGGTTTACAGATGCATTGATTTCAGCAAGACGTCTAGGCCCCAGTATGCTTCTAATAATGCCTTGGAATCTAAGCTTTGTGATGGCTACAATATGCATAGTTTGCATAGCAAGTGGACGGATAGGTCCATACAACTCATTGTGATTTATGAGAAACTATTATAATAGGATAAAGACATGTACATTGAAGGATGCATTGTAGTCTCGCATTGGGAAGATTATAGGTTTTGGTGATACAAGAATCTCCCTTGATCTTTCAGCCCCAAAGTACATGACAAGACGATGTTGGAAGAAAATCTTCCTACTGATGCATACATTAACTTGGATGTTTTATACAGAGTGGAAGGTGTAGAAATTCGGGCCATTCTTATTATTTATGAGTAGAAACCACTTAAGGGAGTAGAGGGAATACACTTTCTTGAATTATGAAGGATTTTTCCTAGAATATTTCTTTTTGGAACACACCAACTTTGCTATACGGAGAATTTTCTCACCAGTGATTGTTCTTGCCTTAGTGTGTCCATCCTCTGCGACATATATTTCATAAGGTGTGATGGCCATCTTTTCAACCACACCCAATCTTCGAGCTAACAATAGTTGAAGGTAGTCTTTATACTTTGCACTTCTACAAAACTCCACACCGTTCATGCATAGTTGTCCTCGTTTGATGTGGATTAGGCTAGAGAGAGAGAGGGATTTGATGATTTGGAGACGAGGACCTCCCGGAAGGGCCTTTACTTTGTTTGCAAAACACTCACCACAATCATGATAACTTAGCAATTGATGGCAACATGATTTTTTCCATTGTGAGAGAATGGAATTTCTAAGGTGAACACCTTTTAGCTGCATACGTGCCATCATCCGATAGGCATACTTCCTTTCTTGGGCTTCCTTGGGAGACCATTGTGGGAGTCGTGGACTTTGACCAGCTTTAAAAAGAGTTGGTGAAGGCATTGGAGAAGAGCCACTTGAAGTACTTGTGTAGAGGAGGCACCACCATGTGTTGTATCGTCCCACATGGATGAGAATGTCCTCAACGGGGGCACAAAAAATGAGGGCTGAAATGATGAGCGGGTTGCCTCTTACCCATTCAACCTCCAATCCTCACTAAGAGAACTAAAGAGGGGCACCACCTAGCCAAAGGGAGGATGGGCTAGGACATCCTTTTTCTCAAAGAGAATCAAGAGAACCAATACACAAATTTACAAGAGAGAATATATGTACTAGACACCATATTAGAGTATGAGAGAAAGATGAGAGGAGAGGGAGATAATGGGAGAAGAGATAGAGGAAGCTTACCATTATGCTACATAATAAAAGAATTCACTCATAGCTCACCTCAAAGAGATGAGGGTATTCTAGAGTGCTCTCATGGGCTTGTCATTGTAGAGCATACATAAGCTATAGTAAGGGAAGGAGCTGCATAAACTCATGAGGGAGAATGGGGAAGGCTCAATAGGGCTGAAGAAGGCCTCTTGCCTCTCTCTCTTCTTGCAAATTACAAAGGAGAATGCCTCTTTATATAGGCCTTGAGGGTGTTTAGGGAGGAGGTTAAGATATAATAGGAATTAACACCACCAAAGCTGCATTAAGGCGGTTCCACCAATGTGGAAGCTCCATCTAGATGTTTTGTTGACCAATTTGTACTTAATCAAGCTCCATCATAGGTGAGTTGTCCCTATTCTCTCCCCCATAGCTTGAGTCCAAGAGCTCTCCTATAAAAAAATATAGAGAATCTTCATAAAATAAGATCATATCTAGCAATAATAGAGAGAGAGAGTAATGAGAGGTGGTCTCCACTGCAGTTGGAAAAAGTTAGCATCCACCATTTTGGCCATATCTCCCAACATGTAGCTCTAAAAAATTAAAACAAAAAAACCAACAAAAATTTTAGCTCACACGCTACATCTTTCATGTTGAAAAGTTTTTTTGGATCAGAGTGGAAGTATTTTTTAAAAATCTTACAAAATCATGTGCCTGATTTTTCTTCCACTAATGCTTCCAAGAAGGGTCCCATTTGGTTGAATTGTCATAAGGCTCCAAAGTCATGACATTATGAGCCTTACATGCCCTTTGGATGGCTCCAAATCCATTTCATATCTTTTCTTTTCACATTATACATTTTCCCTTCACATTCCTCCATTGATCTTTACTCTTCACCTCCCCTTGGTAAACCGGTCCATGAAATATTTTCATCCAATGATTTCTTGGATTTACCAAGAGGTTGTTCCCACCCTCTTCTTTATTTCAAAGCTCCAAATGTACAAAAAATCAACAAAGTATTAGACAAATATTTTTTTCGTGATTTTCTCAGATCACTCTGTACGTGGAACGGAGATGGATGGGTGACTCAGGAATCTACTATATAGCTGCCCACCGGTTTGCATATCTTTGAACCAACCTAAAGAGGATCAAGTGGTTGGAAGACCTGAAGATCATGAAGCTGTTCATTTTTATGGAGACTCACGTAAACTCAACTTTACATATTCAAGGTTGGAGGGTTGAGCTGAACTCATATGTATACGAGGAAGTGACCCACGTAATCCTCGCTGATAGGATCATGGTGTTGGGACACTATGAGAAGAATGGGTTCCAAAGGAAAGGATACCCTAATCTTCTGATGACTTACCAATTCTTGAATATACGTGACCCAAAACCATACTATTATCCAGTTCCCGTAGATAAATGTAATACAATATTATTCTCCCCAAACTAAATGTAACAATTGCTCTATCATCTCAGGAAATATTGTACTCTGAAAGGGATATGCCCATATAAATGCAATAAGAATTCTTTTTATCAATGTCTGTCTTGTCCAAGAGAATTGATAAAAAGTTAAGTGGCTAGGATTCTTGGTTGATAGCTGAATTGGTTATGAATATAAATAAACGATTAGCGAGTTATAACGTTAAGAATTCTTTTATTCAGGCACAACCCCAGGTACAGATCCCCAATTCACCTCCTGCATCAAGTACTGCCGTGACTTAGGAGAAGAAGTTTCATCTTAAGCAGATTAAGCCACTTGAATTTGACAGGAAAGGTAGGACTGTCCAAGTGGATGCTGAAATTTGGATAGAGTCCATGGAGGATTACTTTGAAGCAGTCGGTACTGCACCTGCCAACCAGGCTATACGTGCCAAGCTGAAGCTCACCGGCGAAGCCAGGCTTTGGTGGAAGCAATGGTGTAGAGATCAAGGTTTTGCAGAAGGATTCGTTACCTAGGAAAAACTGAAGAAAGCTTTGCAAGGAAGATACTTACCACCTACATATCGCACATAGAAAATGAATGAGTTCTACAAGCTAAAACAATTGGGACTCACTCTTGACGCATACTACTCAAAATTCATCTCAATTCTTAAGTATGCGCCACAGATGGACATGACACATCAAGTGTCAAAAATTTGTGCTGGTCTAAACCCACGAGTTAATACCCGTCTCGAATCAATGTGCCCAATAGATCTATAGGACGCACTCATTCGAGATGCACCTATAATTCAAGAGGTGCAGGCTAGGCCAAGAGGTAACAAAACTTGGTCTTATAATGACCCGAATAGAGGAGCATATAGGCCTCAAATGAAGAGAGTTCAAGGTCAAAATCAGGGAAAAAGAAAGAAAGCAAGGACTAATAATGCCAACAGCTTTGTCCCTACCCAAAGCAATGGCCGAAATCTCTATTGTTTCCACTATAACAAGCCTGGTCATTTCAAGAGGCAATGTCCCAAGCTTGGAGGAGGACATTGCCAAGTACCTTTCCAAGGAACTCGCCGCAGCCAGGGAGCCACTACTTGAGGCAGAGGAAGAACCGCCTGCGTTGCCAATAGGGAAATGTGCGAAGAAGAAGATCCGACCATGGAAGCAGAGTTTGAAAGGGCGACATTCCATGCCTCTCTTCACAAGAAAGGCCCAAATCGCCAGTTTTCAGTGATTCAAACACCATAGGATTATCAAGGTAAAGGTTTCAAGACCTTGATTGATTGTGGCAGTACACATTCCTTTATCTCACCAGCTTGTGCAAGAAAATTAGGAATAGCCACAGTAAAAGCACCTACCTTGCTTCTGGAATTAGCAAATGGTCGTGAGGTCACTTGTACCAGGTAAACTGCTAAGGTGGAATTCTTTCTAGGAGAAAAGACGACTTCGGTCAGATTCAAAGTCATGAACCTAGGTATGCATGAGTGTCTAATTGGAATGGATTGGTTTAAACCTAATGACGCCCACATTCATTGTGGAAAGGGCCAAGTTTCCTTTCGAAACTCAGAAGGGGAATTGGTCACAACTCAAGGTGAGGCTGGAAAGTTGAAAATTCAATTGGCCAAAGCATCTCGGATTATAAAGGGAGTCATAAAGGGACTGCTTGTCTACTTGATTAAGCTCAATAAGTTAGATCAAAAGCAAGAGTCTATTGAAGGACCTTCATGGCTAAAGGAATACACGGACGTATTTCCTAAAGAGTTGACAGAACTCCCGCCTCAAAGAGAAGTGGATCATGAGATCAAGCTACTACCATGAGCTGCACCAATTGCAAAGAGACCTTATAAAATGTCCATCCCGGAAGCAATTGAGCTGAAGGAACAACTCAAGCAACTGCTAGATCAGGGATACATCCATCCTAGTAGTTCATTATAGAGAGCTCGAGCACTGTTCCAAAAAAAGAAAGATGGAAAGCTTCAATTGTGTATTGATTACATACAGTTGAATCAATCAAGTGTTAAGGACAAGTACCCTATTCCTAGAATAGATGAGCTTCTTGATCATCTTCAAGGTGCAAATATCTTCTCCAAGATTGATCTCAGGTCTTGTTACTATTAGATAAGGATCAATGAAGAAGATATCCCAAAGACGGCCTTCAACACAAGATATGGACACTTTGAGTTGCTAGTTATGTCATTCGGACTCACGAATGCGCCTGCCACCTTCAACAGGTTAATGCAGGATATCTTTAGGCCATATCTTGATGATTTCATACTCGTCTTCTTCCAAGACACCTTAGTCTATTCCAAATAGGAAGAATATCATGAACTCCAACTTCGGATTGTCCTTGAGACAATGAGAGCACATAAGCTCTATGCTAAGATGAAGAAGTGTGGATTATTCAAACGTCAGATTGAATATCTGGGATTCATCGTATCAACAAAAGGAATCTCATTGGATCAGACATGTTCTAGAATGGCCAATTCCAATAATTGTCAAAGAAATACACAATTTTCTTAGATTGATATGATGGTATAGGGTCTTCATAAAAAACTATGCTATGATTGCAGCACCTCTAACGGATCTACTGAGAAGAAGCAAACATCCATTGCATGTGGTCAATTGCCGAAAAAACCAGCTTTGATAGATTGAAGCAAAGTTTGGTATGAGCACCTATCCTAAAACTTCCAGACCTAAGTAAGGAGTTCGAGGTAGTAACTGATGCTAGTACGCTTGCCTTAGGATGTGTGCTCATGTAAGAAGGTCATCCTGTAGCATACTCTTCAAGGAAACTGAAGAGCCATCAGAGGAATTATGCTACCCATGATCTAGAAATGTTAGCTGTCATCCATGCTCTAAAGCTTTGGAGACACTACTTGTTGGGTAAAAAGTTTACTCTAGTGACAAATCATAAAAGTCTCAAGTGGATCTTTACCCAGAACGAGCTCAACATGAGGCAACGCCGGTGGATTGAAGTGCTGGAGGAGTATGATTTTGAAATCAAGTACCGACTGGGAAAGGAGAATGTAGTTGCCGACACACTCAGTCGTCGCAAGGCATTCCTTAATTCTCTAATCTTGCAAAATCCATCAACAGCTAAATCTCTAGCCACAAAGGTATCCATGCCAAACAACCCAATACTTGAGCTAGCTAGAGAGGAAGCATGCCATGATCCATCCTATAAAAAGATGCCAAGGGAGATCCCTATCAAGGACTAGGAGAAAAAGCTACAAGCTAAGTATCATGAATTCTCTATCAATAGTGGACTTATCTATTATAGGACGAGACTATGTATACTGGCGAGCCAATCACTTAATAAGCACAAGATATTGTGGGAAGCTTTTGATTCCCCTTTCTGAGGACATCCTGGCTATGCAAAGACTCTCAATGCAGTTAGGAAGAGCTACTATTGGGAGAGGCTTAAAGGTGACGTTCTCAAATATATCACAGAGTGTTTGTCTTGTCAATATATCAAAGTCGAACATGTAAAAAATGCTAGAAAAGTTACAACCACTTGACATTCCCCAAATGAAATGGGAATTCATCAGTATGGACTTTGTTGTTGGACTACCCCAAGTTCAGAGAGGATACAACTCTATCCTGGTTGTGGTTGACATGCTTACTAAGGTTGCACACCTTATTCCAGTAAAGAAAAACTATAAAGCCTCAGACATTGCAAGGTTGTTTATCAAGGAGATATTCAAGCTACATGGGTTACCCAGAAGAATCATTAGTGATCATGATTCTCTCTTCACATCACACTTTTGGAGAGCTATCTTTGAAGCCATTTGGACTCAACTCTGTTTTAGTATAGCTTACCATCCCCAAACTGATGGCCAAATGGAGTGAGTCAATCAAGTTATCGAGGATATGCTTAGGGCACACTGCTGCCATGAAGCAAAAAGGTGGATTCAATACTTGCCCTTGGTTGAGTTTGCCTACAATGCTTCTTACCAACAAAGCATTCTGATGACCCCTTTTCAAGCATTGTATGGTCATGATAGTCGAAGTCCCCTAAACTTCTCAAATCCAACCTTCAGGGTTGAAGCTTCAAGGCAGATGCTGGAAGAGATGGATGACCAAGTAAATTCAATAAGATAGGACATCCAAGCCGCCAAGGATAGACAAAAGGCATACACGGATTTGAAGTGTCAAGATAGAATCTTCGAGGAAGGAGACATGGTCTTAATTTGCGTATGGCCAAAGAAGAGTTCTCTATCCTAAGGAGATTGCAAGAAGCTAAGTCCAAGGTATTGTGGACCATACAAGATCCTCAAGTGCCTAGGACCCAATGATTATAGATTGCAACTCCTTGAGAACCTAAAGATTCATAATGTATTCCATACCAGCCTACTAAAGAAGTATGTACCTAATCCTAGCCATGTACTTGATGACCAACCAGTTGTAATGCCTAGCAAAGGAGTCCTTGAGCTACAGCCTGAAAGGATCCTAGATGTTAGGGAGAGACAATTGAGATCCAGAACCTTGAGAGAATACCTCGTCCAGTGGAAAGATTATCTTGAGGAGGATGCAACTTGGATGGATGAAAGCACTCTCAACCATTAATATCCCTAGTTTATCTCGAGATGAGGACATCTGGATTCCTCCAAGGGGGAGAGAATGTAATATTCCTGTTGAAAAATATTACTAGCCCGCGTGAGACTCATGCAATGACAATTCCGGCATTGAGATTACGGACCGTTTGATCTTTAAATTTTACATGACGTATCATGACTCTCCACTGGCCAAATGGGACCGAGGTTTAAAAACCCGCATAACCATAGGGAAACATCCTCTTGGGAGGAGGTCAAAAGGATAATAATAGGTTTATTGCAATTTTTTTTAATTATTTACCTTCCCCAAGACGATGCGCACCTGAGGGAAGGGAATGGGCTATTTTGCGCAATGGGGGAGGTGGAAGAAAGGAATCGATGCAGGGGGGCCATGTAGGAGGAAGAGAGAGTGGAGGATTCTTCTAAGGGTTGGAGGTGGAAGAAAGGAATCCTTCTAAGGGTTGGAGGAAGAGAGAGTGGAGGATTCTGAGTCGTGAGGAAGGAAAGACTGTGGAGTGAGAGAGGAAGAATGACACCGACTGTGGAGGTGTTGATGCTGTCGTGGTGCTGCGCCAGCTGTTGTTGTACTGGAGGAGCCACTGCCTAAAGCCTAAGGCCGCCAATGCCATCGTCAAAAGCCATCTACACGCCGCCAACTGCCAAATCGACGTGCCTTCCTCTTCGTCCACGTGGTCTTACATCATGCCCCCAGAAGCTTCCTACAAGCTTCTAAGGGGGCTCTCCAAGCACCCCTTCCTGTGGAATTTCCCATACAAGTCCCTTTTAAGCCATTTTAACCCCGGGTTTTTAAAGGCCCTTCCCATGTATTCACATAAAGCCATATTAGTCGGGTTTTAACCCCTCTTTTTCCCATTGAATCTCCTTTAAGTCCACTTTACCCTCCAGATTTAAAGTCCTCCTTCCCATTGCAACTCCCACAAGCCTTCTTATCCCGGTTTTCTTTTAAAGCCCTACTCGTGGAGACCCTATTAAGTCCATTGTAATCGGGATTTTAAAGGCCCTTCTCTTTTGAACCCTTCAAGAGCCCAAATCTTTTTTTTCCCTCTTAATCTTCGTAGTGGAAGCCTATAAGGCCTTCCCATTAGTTCCCTAATACGTTTTTCTAGGGCTTTGAAGGAGAGGGAGCTACAAAGCCCTTCCCACTCGATTTTTCCCATAAATTCCCTAAAATCCCAAGATTTTTAAAGAAAGAAGGCCCAAGCTCCGAACCCTAAGGCCTTCCAAAGCCCGATTCCGCAAGATGGTGCTTCAGTCAAGGAAGTCGTACCTCAAAGGGAACTGTGCGTGGGAGGGAGATGGGCCAAGATCATAAGATTGCGGCTAAGGCAAGAAGGTCAAATTCACGATGGCCCCTAAGAAGGCACAAGGCGCAACCGCAGGAGGATCATCTCCTAACATTCATGTGGATATTTCACCAAACCCACAAGTCCAAGTTTTCTTCCTATTTTTGGTTTACGTCGAAATATTGCAATTATGGATGGATAATTTATGGAATTAGGATGCACTTTTGCGATTGAAATACATTGGCTATTTTAAAGGAAATAACTCACAAATGAAGATTGGTCAATTGTATTTTTTTAATGGAATGAACAAAGGATGTTTATGCCTTTTTAGCAAGTTTCTTCTGTGCATTGCAAAGTAACGAATCTAGAACAACTAATGATTATCATTACAAAGTTAGAATTATTGTAGTACACCTTTGACTCTGCATGGAAATATTAAATCACATGTCGCATTATTAGAAGAATCTTTCTTAGTAATGATTCATTAAAAATTCATTATCAACCATAGAATTTGCAAAGCATGGAATGATTCTAGAGTTGCATGAAGTAGGATAACTCTAGTTTTAAATTGTCACAAATATCATTTAATGGCGGTGTAGTTAGTAAAGGCTGCATGGTTCGTTGTAATCCAAAACCCTGTTCAAATTCAAAGAGGCAGATAGATGACAAATAGAGTGAAGCAACTAGCTTCCTCTCTCACACTCCATTATTCATACCACACTCAATAGTGAAAGATACAACCTACGGTCATAAGACCATTCACACCAAAGGCACGGACTTATTTGACGTATCTAACTACTATGGCTAGACTAGCTGTGTCCAGCTCATGTCGGTCAACACACACTAAATGAGCTTGATATTCTAACACTCCCCCTCAAGCTCAAGACAGCATATGTACTCCAAGTAGCTGTCTAAAACCACAGAACTTATCTTTACCCAGAGACTTGGTAAAGATATTTGCTACCTGCTCATCAATCCTCACATGCATAAGATCAACCTTTCCTGTAAGGACCATCTCACGAATAAAGTGGTAGTGTACCTCTATGTGTTTTATCCTGGCATGGTAAACAGGATTCATGGCCAGGAGTACACTACTCAGATTATCACATAACAGTTTCACTAGAGCATCAACCTGAATATCCAAGTCAGCCATAAGCTTGAGCAGCCAAGCAATCTCACATGCTGCCAATGCAGCCCCCCTGTACTCTGCCTCAGTACTAGACAAAGCAACCGTAGGCTACTTCTTACTGCTCCAACTGATCATGCCGCTACCAAAGACAAAGGCATAGCCGCTCGTAGATCGTCTATCAGTTGAGCATCCTGCCCAATCTGCATCTGTGTATCCAATCAGTATCAAGGGCTTATCTCTGACATAGAATAGCCCATAGTCTACAGTAGACTTAACATACCTCATGATGAGTCTAACTGCATCCAAGTGTGGCTTCCTCAGCTTCTGCATAAATTGGCTTATCAGCCCTACTGCATAGCTCAAGTCAGGCCTAGTGATGGTCAAGTAAATCAGACTACCGACCATCTGCCTGTACATAGTCACATCTTCTACTTTAGCCCTAGTGTTCACGTCTAGCTTTACATTCTGGTCCAGAGGTGTATCCAGTGGTTTGCATTCAGCCATGCCATACTTCTTAAGCAGTTCCATGGCATAGTGCTTCTGCATCAGCCATAAGCCATTTTCAGCTGGTATGACCTCAATACCCAAGAAATACTTCAGATCTCCCAGATCTTTCATGTCAAATTCAGATTTCAGCATCTTCATAGCATGTTGAATTCCCATGTCATCATCTCCAGTGATTATCAGGTCATCAATATATATGACCAGCACTACCAAGCCACTGTCAGTCTTCTTTGTAAACAGGCTGTGATCAGCCCTGCCAACAACAAATCCAAGACTCTGCAAGTAACTCTTGATCCTAGCATGCCAGGCTCTCGGAGCCTGTTTCAGCCCGTATAATGCATTTTTCAGCCTGCATACATAATGCTGAAAATCAGGGTGCACATACCCTTCCGGCTGAACCATGTATACATCCTCTGCTAAATCACCATTGAGGAATGCATTCTTAACATCCATCTGCTGCAATTTCCAGCCTTTTGCAGCAGCCAAGGCAATAACAGTTCGTATGGTTGCCATTTTTGCAACCGGGCTGAATGTTTCATCATAATCAAACCCATACTGCTGAGCATATCCTTTAGCGACCAGCCTTGCTTTGTACCTTTCCACACTGCCATCAGACTTACATTTGATTTTATAAACCCATTTGCAGCCAACAGGCTTTTTCCCTTCAAGTAGTGGTACCAAATCCCAAGTCTGATTTTCAGCCAAGGCTTTCATTTCTTCGTCCATAGCCATGCACCAATTTTCATCCTTTGCTGCTTCAGCATAAGTACCTGGTTCTTTGATCTCCATCACTTTTGTCATGTATGCATAATTCTTTGCAGAATAACCAGAGTACGTCAACCTGTCAACAGGGTATCTGACCCTCTGCGATCGTCTAGGCTGTGGTGCACTACTCGATTCACCTCTCTCATGAGGTGGAATGTACCTGTTCTGCCTCGTGCCAGGTGTATAGACAGTCGGAATACCAAGTTCGCTGTCTAAAGTATCACTAGACTCATAGCCCGAAGTCATTTTGCCAGGTGTCATCATACCATCCTCAATAGCTTTCTCTTTTCCTTTGCTATCCAAGACATCATGTCTCCCCCTCACTGACATACCCGTGTAAGTGGACGGTGAGCTCCTCAATCTTCCTGTCCATGGGGATACTGTCTGACTGATAGGTCCTGTCATAGCAGTGCTCTGCTGCATATCAACTGTAGAGACATGAGTGGAAGGCAGATCAGATGGCACTGCAACTGGTGAGACATACCAAGAGCCCAGCTCATCAAAGATGACATCCCTGCTTACCAAAGTCTCCCTGGTAGAGGGATCATAACATTTGTATGCCTTCTTCTCCTGCGAGTATCCAATGAACACACTCTTATGCGCTTTGGGATCCAGCTTTTTCCTTTTCTCATCTGGAATATGCACATAAGCAAGACAGCCAAAGACCTTCATGTGTCTTACATCCGGCTTATAGCCATAGAGCCTCTCAAACGGTGTCATGTCATGAATGCCTGCAGTGGGAGTCCTGTTCAGAATATATGCGACTATCACAACAGCCTCTGCCCAATAGTAAAGCGGCATATGCTTCTCATTCATCATGGCCCTAGCAGCTTCCATCAGAACCATGTTCTTCCTTTCAGCTACTCCGTTTTACTGCGGAGTGTAGCTGCAGGTTAGCTGCCTACGAATGCCATTTTCAGCTAAAAAATCAGCAAATTCATTGGAGACATACTCCCCACCGCTATCAGATCTCAAGCAAGAGATGTAACACTCAAATTCCTTCTCAACCTGTGCCTTAAATTTTTGAAAAACAGCAAAGACCTCATCTTTTGTTTTCAATATGTAAAGCCAGGTATATCGACTGTAGTCATCAATGAAAGATACATAGTATCTGGAACCCCCCAAAGATGCATTATGAGCTGGTCCCCAAACATCAGAGTGCAGTAACTATAGTGGTCGTGTACTCTGTCTTACATGCCTGACAAACGGCAATCGTGACTGCTTACCAAACTAGCAAGCCTCGCATACATGACCAATATCTGAATATTGGAATCTAGGTAACCCTGTTACCAGCTGCTTCTTCTGCATGGTCTGCAGCCTCTGCAAATTGACATGCCCCACTCTCTTGTGCCAAATCTCTAGGTCCTTGATAGTGCCAAAACCCTAGGCAAACATAGCGGAATTCAGCTCTGGCAGTGTAGCATCAAGAGTGAACATTCTTCAATTTTTATGGCCTTTCGCGATCAACTTGCATCCATTGCCAAACTCTTCAATAAAGCAGCCATGCTTATTGAAGCGAACCTGCAAGTTCTGCTCTGTCATTTGGCCCACAGACAATAGGTTCTTCGTAATCGAAGGGACATGCAAAACATCATGAAGATTCTTCTTCTTGCCATCATGTACAACCAGATGCACTTTGCCTTTATGCTCAATGCTATGCTGCGTGTCATCACCTGTGCATACATAGCCATGCTTTTCAGCCACCATATCCGTGAACCAATCACCATGAGGGGTCATGTGATTCGACGCCCCCGAGTCAATGTACCACACTACATCATCAGATGATTTTTCAGCAGCCTTATCTTTGACATATTGCATGGCAAACAGTCTATCACCAGAGTCATCTGCCTGACTGGACGTAGCATAATGTCCATGCTGCTTGCCCTTCTGATTTTCCTACTTCTTCCAGCAATCCTTTGCAATATGCCCATACTTTCCGCAGTAGTGACAATCCTTATCTTTATTTGGATTGTCTGACTGACACTGCTGCTGCCATGAGCCTCTGCCACGGGAGTTAGATCTCCCCCTTCCTCGAAAGTTGCCACTACCTCTTGCATTTGATGACTGCTGATTGCTATTACTATAGGATGCATTTTGCTGGCCTCCTCTGCCAAATCCATAGCCTCTACCACGGCTACCATGACCACGCTGATTTGAATAAAAAAATGCATCCTTACTCTTTGAGCTGCTTGACCCTGTAACTAAGCCAAGCTTCACCTCTTCATGAATCAATAACATAACCAGCTCATTAAAATTAGGCATCTCAGCCCACACAGATACTGAAGTGTCAAAAGACTTGTACTCCGGACCCAAGCCATTTAAGGTCACTGCAACCATATCCTCATCTTCTACCTGTGAGCCAACAGATGCGAGCTGATCTGCTAAGGTTTTAATCTCCGTGACATAGTCCTGTATGGATCTGTTCTTTCTCTCTATGTTGTTGAATTTTTGCTTTAGTTGTATCTTCCTGGCACTCGTAGTTGTGCCATAGTACCTGACCAATATGTTCCATGCATCTGCTGGGGATTTACAGTTCATGATCTGCATCACCATAGCATCCGAGATACATAATGATAGCCAATGTAAAACTCTACGAGCTCTTTCCGTCCAAGCTCAATGCGCTCGTCTTTGATCAGCTGTAGGATTCCTATCTGGAACTTCAGGTTCAGCCTCAACACTTGTCAGTAAGTCCCAGTATCCTTTGCCTATCAGAAAGTTCTCCATGCGGAACTTCCATATTGCATAATTGTTGCTATCAAGCTTTTCTCCCACAATCTGGGTTACATTATCAGTTCTATCAGCATTTTCCATGTTGCAGACCTTGCTTGGCTACCTGCAATCCAAGATCTTCTTAACAGTTCAACTTCAGTCCGGAACTGTTTATGACAGTTTTCTGCAATTAATTGCAGAAAAAAACCAGTAAATTTTAGTCAAATATCAGCCCAAAAAAAGTCACAATTGGTTGATTCAACTCATAAAGACAACTGCCAATACATATGCCTGATGTTCGGTTCAGATTTAACTCCTGCAGACCCACTACCAGGGTCCAAAAGCATGCAGTCCAAACCTGTAAACTGCAATTACAGCAGCCTTTCCAAAGTCAAACTCTACCTGGATACACGTAATGCATGTTCCAAAACTGCTTAGTTGACTGCGGGTACATGTGTCAAGCCATGCATAGGCATAGAACCTCAAAATAGTATATAACCAGCATATATGAATATTGTAAATAAATTCCCAGATTTCAAATAGCCAATGCACTGCCAACAGGGATTAATTTCAGTCCCAAATATCCATAAACCATTTGCATTACTTCTGTTTCCAATGCTCAAGCATTCAACAGTCATAGACCAAGTCTTCAAGTACCTGTGGAACAACCCCAGCCAACTAGTTCTTCAGAAATAACCAATTTGTGCTTTATGTCTGCAAATTTTTTCCAGTTTTTCAGCCTATCACAGGCTCTTAGATCAGGCCATTTCAAGCTCCAAGTTTATGTCAAAATACCCAAGAAGTATGACATGTCTTCTACCAAGCATCAAGTGCTACATCCAAGTTCAATGTACATGCCAAAGAGCATCCAAATATGCAAACTTCCCAAGCGTACAATGTCAGTGTAAGTTCACTGACAGTTCAGCCCTGTGTATTCAGATCTGTACACCTCTATTACAGCTTCCACATGAGCTCCCACAAGAGCAATAGTAAGATCGACCCTTCAAGAACCTTCCTTGGTATGCATCCAAGCTCTATGCCACCTAACAAGTACTATACTCCTTGAATCTCAGCCAATGAGAGCAGCCTGTTCATAGGTACAGTCCACACAGACTGTTCAGAGTACATTCAGATTAGATTTACCCACTTGTTGATGCTCAACAGAGCTTTGGTGAATCTCCAGACAAGTTACACTCCTGGTGATGCTCAATAGAGCCTTGGTAAGCAGTCCATGTGCTAAATCTCAGCCATGGAGTTCAGCCTGGAAACAGGCGCAAACACGCTGGCTGGGCAGATCTGTGCTGCTGCACATCTTGCTCATTACCATGACAATGATGCACTCAGTGATGCTCAATCAGTCCTTGGAAGACTTCTCAGCAAGCCACAACCCTTCTTCAAGCCATGAGACTCCAATGCTTCACAGTACATACCTCTAGTGTGACCTTTGATGGAAATGACAGTCAGTCCTCTTCTTTTTTTCAGCTCTTCAGTTCACTCTTCAAGTCTTCTTATTGAGTGCATTCCACCACTGAGCCCATTCATGGCTCTGATACCATGTTCAAATTCAAAGAGGCAGATAGATGACAAACAGAGTGAAGCAACTAGCTTTCTCTCTCACACTCCATTATTCATACCACACTCAATAGTGAAAGATACAACCTATGGTCATAAGACCATTCACACCAAAGGCACCGACTTATTTGACGTATCTAACTACTATGGCTAGACTAGTTGTGTCCAGCTCATGTCGGTCAACACACACTAAATGAGCTTGATATTCTAACAAACCATAAAAGCTTAGTGGCATGAATTGTGAAGGCATGTCTTAGTAGAATCAATAGAAGTTATGCAAATTTTAACATGTGCTTGGTTTTAACAAGAAAAGTTAGGGATTGCGAATCTAGAGGAAATGAATCGCATGCTTACATGAATTATGACGTAATGCAACTAGTTTTTCCCTTCTTCGATCAAGAAAAAATCTTTAGGAATAGTTTTTCCTTGTTGTAAGACAAGTAATTTGGATTACCCAAAATACCTAAACTACAAAGGATTCTCTTAGGATGGTTAAGTCAATGCAACATACCCCAAGTGCTAACTAGGGTTTAGCACGTTGATGACGTGACCTAGTCGCACTTATTGCCAAATTGAAACTCTCATACCCTAAAGTCCTGCCCACATTCACGAAATGTAGGGACAATAGGAGGTACTTGCAGGAAATGATTTAGGGTTTCTACCCTAAGGATCGCTCGTTAAAAAGATGAAACTTGGATTGAGTTGGAATCCTAGGACCGACGATATCGGCCTAGTGAAATCGAAAATGGATTGGATATGAAAACATAGTAAATCTTGTGATTAGAAGACACCATTTGATGGGTAAAATAGTCCCATGGATTAGATTCGACACTTGTGCAACAAGTTGCAGAGTTGCATGATCCTGTGGTTGATCACAAGAGAATGGCCGATTCCTTGGAATGAGATTGACAGATTCTTGTACAAGTTTATCTTGCAAGAGGATGAGTAGTCATCCTAATATAGCAGCTTTTTTGGGAAAAGTGACCAAGATAAGGGGATTAGATATTTTCTTGGAAGCAAAAGACCAACCAATAAATTGGAGCAACATATTAATAGAACTTAAGGTATTGGTTAAGTTGGGTTAATAAGGTAATGCCCTAATCCAAAGACATAAGGGTTAGCAAACAAACCCTTGGGAATCTTGCCGAGTTGCAATTGATCCCAGATCAAATGCTGGCTGCATTCGGAGAGAAGGATTCACTCCTTAGTAGTTGGCCAAATAAACGACCACTAGAAACGATTGTGCTTGTAACAGTTTAAAGAGCATTGTTTGCTTTGTTTGCTCAATGAACTAAAGGATGAAAGAATATCTAATGCTTCAGGTTGAAGGCTTGAAGAAAGAGTCAGCCTCAGTTTCCCTCGACTATCTGCCTGACCCTAAATAAGGGGGTTGTTAGCCACACCGAGAAGTGTTGAGATATCGAGCTCCACTCGTGATACGCCAGGGTGACCGTTGTGTATTTATGTAACCGACTTGTCAGTTGCAGACGCGGTTGGTACACCACCCATGAATAATAGCTACATGATAGCTATTCTTATCTACTCTAGTTTGTGGCTCAGTTAGTATGCCACCTTAGTTAGTTGAGTTTGGTTTGAGACCCATATATAGGGTTCTTCTATTTCTTTGTACTTGAGTTCTTTTGGCTTACACAACTAAGAAGAGAAAAACTGTTTTCAGCCTCCACCCTTGTGTGTATTCCCCCATTGTGCAAGCAAGAAAGCTTCAAGTGAGACTTCTTCCTTCTCTCCCACAATCTTGACATGGTATCAGAGCCTTGTTCGTGGTAAGGAGCTCAAGAAAGCAAGCCAAGCTCGCGGTGTTCTGGTAAGAGGAGCAGTGTTGCTTTCATTTTCTGTTTTGGGAGCAGATCTCTGTAGGTAGCACAGTCGGAAAGTGCATGAGTGCATTGTCTCAGGTTGAGACGCCCTTCGCGGTGAAGCAAGAGGGCAGTATATGCGGCAGGAGAAGGCTTTAGCCCCTGGCGACCTTGTTTTTTTGATTTGAGGCCATTTCGGGGCCTATTTTGGAGGCGGAAGTTTTCTGCACGCACTCAGAAAAATGCCCAGTTTTATGCTGTGCGACCACTGTTCTGCAGGTCGGTGAAAAGTTACTGTAGAAATTGTATTGTATGCCTATGCGTAGAGACATTGGGAGTTACAGAATCATCCCTGTTGCTTGTTGATGCA
>NW_028230073.1:0-28920 GCF_053477565.2 Lygodium microphyllum | reverse complement strand
GAGGATAGTCTTAAGGAAGGGAGAGCCCAATAGGGAAAATTGCAAGTTTCAAGTTAGTAGAAAAAATTTGGTAATCATACAAAATGCTAGCATTGTGGTGAGAAAGGCCATATTTCTAGTGATTGTTTTAAAAATAATACTAAAATTAAAAAATTAAAAAAAGCAACTATATAATTATGCTTCCACTGGCAAAAATAATGATGACATAAAGTGAGCAACTCTCTGCCATGGAACCTTTCATTTAGAAACACAATATTAGTGAGTTTGGGAATCTCCCAATTCCCATTTTTTGAATACTAAAAGTGTGGCACTCGGATAACATGCCCATAAGTTTCTCAAAACCATATGATGTGACCTATCATTGGAGAGTACTTGATTTGGAGTTATAATGTTCAAGTTATGACAAATCCAAAGATTTGACCACGTGTCCCAAACTTATGGGAAATTCCCATATTCCCCAATATGGTGTTTAGAGTTGTTTAGAGTGATCTGCATCCTTAGAGTCTATAAGCTATGAGACATGGGATGATATAGCCCATCTCATTACTCATATTGAAAATGTTCACTTGATTATAGAGGATAGTAAAACAAAGTAATCAATTGATGTACTCTATATACAAGGCATAACTAGGAACCTACTTTTCTTTTATCAAATGGTGTAAGAGGGATTGTTAGTTTGGTTCATATTTGATAGTTATTATGTAGAGGACCTTGGAAATGGTTATAGAGGTGATTGCAAAAGTTAAGCATGCTTATAGATTTTTTACTCCTTGGGGGTAGCGTGTTTTATATATCCCTATGTAACCTTTTTTGTGATTTTTTAAAACCCTTCTATGATTTTTTTACCATAATTGATGACTTTCTTACAATAAAATTATTTTTTAATAAATGACTTTAATATATCTTTATATATTACTATCAACTACCGTTTAGCCGAAATTTAGGAGAAGCGCATCCAAGTGTTTGGGAGGAAAATTAGCAGCGCCATCAATGGTACTCTCATAAAAAGAAACGGGCCAAATCCGAGCATGTCATTTTGCCGTAAGGAGTTTGAGAGAGAGCATAAAAGATCATGGTTTAGGGAGGGAGAGGGAGAGGAATAGAGAAAGAGAGAGAAGGTGAGCTTCTCACCACCGTTGTTACTGCCATTCACGAAGAAGAGGAGGAAATGTAGGAAGGAAGAGGAGGGGTCGTCGCAAAGAGGAGATGAAGAATCCATCCTCAGGCCTTTGAGATGAGTACATTGCTTCCTCTTGGTTTGTTTTTGTTCTTTCTTCTTTTCTTTTGTTTGTTTTTCTTGAGAATGAGGAAGGCATGTGTTGCCTACATATGTAAGCCAGTAGAGAGCGAACATATGGATGAAGGTGACTCCATGGAAAATTTTTCAGCAAAGGTCAAATATCTTAAGGAGCAATTGAATGCTACGTATGATATTTTACCCAATAGTTAACTTATGAAAATTATTTTCAATGGTCTTCCTCATTATTATCAGATTTTTGCATCAATTCTAATGATTTGTCATGCAATGAGTTGGTTTCTATTTTACTATAAGAAAAACAATCTCAGTAAAATATGTTCATTATATATGTTATAGATCAAACTTTTGTGGCTAGTCAAAAAGTAAAGAAAATGTTACATTTTTTTAGTGGTAAGAAAAAATTTGCAAATGTTGTTTCAAACAAAGAAGGTTGATAGGGATGAGGGGAAAAATGAGAATACAATCTCTTGTAAGTATTGCAAGGCAAAAGATCATGTCATTAAGAATTGTCCTAAACTAGCTAGAAAAGAGACTACGAAGAAAGAGATTAGTATGGTTTTTACAAATACCTGTGCTTCCAAATCAGAATATATAAATATTGTGTAGGATACAACGTGGGCATTTAGTGTACAATGCAATTATAACCCTTCTTTACATAATTATTGCATGTCTATTGTGGATAGATATATGGTATTTTGATAGTGGTGCTATTATGCATATTACTTCTCTATGTAGTCTATTCATTTCTCTTGAATCGACCCCTAATGGTAGTACTATCACATGTGTCGATCACTTCTCTTATCCTGTTAAAGGAGTTGGAAAATTTGTGTTGATTGTTATTAGTGATACTAATTTCCGATCTACAAAATGTTTTTATATATACCAAAGATCAAGAAGATTTTGTTGTTATTTTTTGCACTTCCCAAGATTGGCTTGATTGTGAAGTTTGTTGATTGTAGATATATCATTCATGAACTAGCATGTGGTGATGTCATTATTACATCTAGTTCACTATGTCATGGACTATACAAGCTCAATAATTAGAGTAAATGTGTGAAAGACAATATGTGCAATTGCAAATTTGCAAGTTGTCTCACATGCAAAACTTTAGCATACACATTTTGATCATATGAATCTTGCTAGTTTGCTACACATGTAGAAATCTGATACGGTGTCTTCATTGCCTACTCTTGATTTGTGAGAGTTTTTCACAGAGTATAGCTTGTACAAAGTGATGTTTGTGTTCCAATGCAAACACATTTTTTGGCAACTACTTGTATTGCATGACTTTCATTAATTATTACTACAAGTATGGATGAACATATGGTTTGAAAGTCTAAAGTGTTTTTGTACTTCAAGAATTTTCTCAACATGGCTAAAGATTTTTCAAGATGTAAAGTGGGCATTATTGGTTCTGATCAAGGGGGAGAGAAGGGAGGTATATGTTAAAGGAGTTTAATGTGTGTTTGGTTGAAAGCACCAATGTACACTATTGTATACACCCTAGCAAGAGGTATATGCTAAGAGGAAGAATAGACATCTCATAGAAATGGGATGATGCATGTTTAAGGGTCAAGCTCTATCACATGGTTTTTGGCTTGAGCTTGTTTTATGCACAATTGATATACTTAACAAGTGCCCCATCAAGGCACAAAATCTATCACTCTATATGATGCTTAGCATGGTAAAAGCCGTCCTCACTCACTTGGTTGTTTTTGGTTGCTTAATTTATGCTTTAATACCAATACAACAACACAAGAAATCAGATAAGGCTGTGAAATGCACCTTTATTGGATATAATAATGAAAGAAAAAGTTGTAAGTTATAGTATCCATAAAGTAAGTGTATCTTGGTCAACCATGATGTTGTATTTATGAAAGATGGTTTTTAGCCTTCACTTTCATGTATGAAAGATACAACATATGCTCACAGGATATGTATGACACTTTTTGCCTCTTTTCAATGGTGCATAGTTAGTGTAGCACCAAATGAGATAGTTTTTCAACCTATGAAGGTTTCTCATGATACCATAAATCAACTTATTTCTCACGTGGATGAAAATAGTGAACTTCTTGAACCAACATCTAATGAATCCCCCATGATGATTACATTGATTATGTTTTAGCGACTCCCCTGATGTTTCAAAGACTGAGAATCAAGTGAGAGATTTCCTCCAAGTCCTTATAAGAGATTATGATATTCAAGGATAGCTTGCTACTCTCTCTTCCCCTATTTTCCCATGTTTAAAATAGTCCTAATACTCTCCTCTCTCTTTTTTCATGAATGAGCCTCTAGCCCACTTACTTTCTTTGTAGGTTCCCCTCACATTTTCCTTGTGTCCTCTCCTAGTTAGCATACCATTGCCTTCATCTTTATGGCCATGTTGGATAAAAACCACCAAATTAGTCTTGTTGGTGCTTCTAAATCTATGTTGAATGGTCTTCTTGATCTCACACTCCATTATCCACCACATAGCCCATAAAACAAGTCACTTAAGTGAATACTAATCACTACTCAAAGCCAAATGGTCATTAACTTTCGAGGCTCCACTTTACTACCTCCTATCATCAAGATAATGAGAAAGTTAGACAAGTCCACTAACTAAGAAGTCCATCACTTACCATTCTATAGACAAAGCATGAAATCTTTCACAAGACAAAGCAGATCCCACTTTCACACTCTATGTCAAAAATCCCATGACATTTTTGACAAGTGTGACACCCAAAATCTGAGCAAAATCTGACTATGTATGCTAGCCCTTGTGGCACAACATTGTTAACACCTATAACAGTATCTAGCAAGCTTTCCATGTCTCCAAAAATTATGACAGGGCTCTAAAGTAGCATGTACATCATCAAGAAGAATGCATGATCAAGCAAGCATGTGTTCATAATAGCTAGTCTCCGTAGCATTAACAAAGGAAATTCGGTATGGCAGCCTCTATACTATGCCAAACTCCCTTCTGCCACAAAGTGAATGAGGTAAGGGCACCACCTAGTCATGGAAGAGCGGACTAGGACGCTATACAAGAGGGAGAGGAGATTGTGAGGGAGAAGAGAGGAAAACTAAGAGAGGGAGAGAGAGAGAGAGTGAGTGAGTGAGAGAGAACTACAAAAAAAATAGATGAATCAATAAAATTAAGAGATGGAGAACCCTCGGGACATAACCAATATACACAATATGGACACCAATATCATGGGCTTATTACATTGTAGAGCATACATAAGCTATAGTAAGGGAAGGAATTGCATAAGCTCATGAGGGAGAATGGGGAAGGCTCAATAGGGCTGAAAAAGGCCTCTTGGCTCTCTCTCTCTTCTTGCAAATTATAAAGAAGAAGGCCTCTTTATATAGGCCTTGAGGATGTTTAGGGAGGAGGTTAAGATATGATAGGAATTATCACCACCAAAGCTACATTAAGGCGGTTCCACCAATGTGGAAGCTCCATCTAGATGTTTTGTTGACCAATTTGTACTTAATCAAGCTCCATCATAGGTGAGTTGTCTCCATTCTCCCCCCCATAGCTTGAGTCCAAAAGCTCTCCTATAAAAAAAGAATAGAGAATGTTCATAAAATAAGATCATATCTAGCAATGATGGAGAGAGAGTAGTGAGAATTCATACATTACTGCTACAATTAAGGATGGTTTGAGGGTGATTTAGGAGGGTAATTCTAATGGTTTATTAGCTTGAGAGAGAGGAGAAGAGAGGGGAAAGGGTTGGGAGTCTAATGAATGATGTTTTATGGAAGTATTAAGTGTGGGGAAGAAAGTGTGGGTGTGTATAAAATTGGGAGGTAGTCTCCACCCCAGTTGGAAAAAGTTGGCATCCACCATTTTGGCCATATCTCTCGACTCATAGCTTTAAAAAATTATAAAAAAATACCATCCAAAAATTCAGTTCATGCGCTATAACTTTTATGTTGAAAAGTTCTTTTGGATCGGAGTGGAAGTATTTTTAAAAAATCTTATAAAAACATGAGCTTGATTTTTCTTTCACTAATGGTTCCAAGAAGGGTCCCATTTGGTTGAATTATCATAAGGCTCCAAAGTCATGACATTATGAGCCTCACATGCCCTTTGGATGGCTCCAAATCCATTTCATATCTTTTCTTTTCACTTTATATATTTTTCCTTCACCTTCCTCCATTGATCTTTACTCTTCACCCCCCCTTGGTAAACCGGTCCATGAAATATTTTCATCCAGTGATTTCTTAGATTTCCCAAGTGGTTGTTCCCATCCTCTTCTTTATTTCAAAGCTCCAAATGTACAAAAAATCAACAAAGTGTTAGAAAAATATTTTTTTGTGATTTTCTCGGATCATATAGCCCTCCCCAACCTAGCTAGAGGTATTTATGCCTCTAGACACTCTTTGGTATCTTGAGCTGACCCCACCTTGATGTGATAGGGTTTTAAGCGCCATCCATTTACCCTGGTCTTGTGAACTTTTCCCTCAATGCCTTGAAGTTTGTAGGAGCCATTGTTGAATTTTTTTGTGACCCAAAACGGCCCCTCCCACCGGTAGAGAAACTTGCCATCCTTTCTTTTATAAAAGCGATTGTCATATCGAAGCACTAAAGATCCCTCCTTGATGTTTTTATATGTTAGCTTCTTGTTGAACCCTTCTCTATGCTTCTCAGCTTCTTGGGAGTGGTGGTTGATGGCTTCTTTACGATCCAATTGTAGCCTCTCTAGGTCCAGTAATCTTTGATGTAACTTCTCCTTTTGAGAGCCTACTGTGCCACCTAATACTCGAAGGCTAGCTAATTTCACCTCAATAGGCAAAAGAGCCTCTTGTCCATAAACTAGATGAAAATGTGTGAATCCTAACATGGTTTTGAAGGAGGTTCTATAAGCCCATAGAGCTCCACTAAGGTGCTTGTCCCAATCTCGGGGCCTTGAATGTACCTATTTGTTGATGATTTTACAAATCATTCCATTTACCTTTTCCACCAATCCATTGCATTGAGGGTAGTAAGGGGTAGAGTGTCATCATTGAATATTTAGTTTTTGCATGAGTTCACCCACCACATTAGCTCTAAATCCTAGTCCTCTATCTGATAGTATTTCAAGAGGGGTACCAAACCTACAACAAATGTGGTCAAAGATGAATTTACTCACTTCCTTAGCAGTGATACTTCTAATTGGCATAGCCTTGGCCCATCTAGTCACGTAATCTATCCCCATGATAATATACTCTTTTCCTGATGGAGTGCGTGGTAGAGGCCCTATGGCATCAATTTTCCACTTCTCAAAGGTCCATAGACCTTGATTGGGGTTTGGGGTTCTGTTATGAGCCGTCGTGGTCCTGATTTTTGACATTCTTCACATGTTTGACACCAATATTTGACATCTCGGTGTAGACTGGGCCAAGTAAAGCCGGCTTGTAGAACCTTTCTACTTGTGATGTCGTGTGCAAAGAGGTCTCCACACACATCATCATGGCAAGCTTTTAAGATTTCTTCAATTTCCCATTTTGAAGGCACTTTCCTAAGCACACCATCCTTACCAAGACAATACAAACTATCATTTACCATGCGATATCTTGTAGCCTTCCGAGCTAGCCACTGTCTTTCTCCCTTAGTAAGGTGTTTGGGAGCTTCTCCTTGCTCTAAGAGATGTAGAATATCTTCTAAGTCTTCCTTGCCTTGTCGAAGTGGGGGTTTGATAGCCACTGCTCCCACCATTGACTCATTCAGCTCTGATGATGCTAGATGGTCGGCATCTTTGTTCTGGTCTCTTGGCACATGATGTACTTGTGCCTCCCTAAATCTTCTCATAAGAGATTTGGCCTCTCTCATTTTACTAGAGAGGTTTGTATTTTTGCATGCCCATGTACCTTGCATCTGCCTTACCAATAGCATGGAGTCTCCAAAAGCATTCAATCTCTCGATTGAATTACTAAGACGCCAACAAAGACCATGAATTAAAGCTTGATATTCTGACTCATTGTTAGAGTGGACACCTTCCAAGATGATTCCTTCACCATAGATTTTCTCTCCTAAAGGAGAGAAAACAATAATGCATGTGGCTGCCTTATCCTTAGTTCTCTTGTATGCACCATCAAAGTAGAGGCTATAAGCATCTACAAGAGTTTTTATGGATGGGGGTGGTGGAAGGTTCTTTCTTTTCACCATGAGATTTTTCTCATAGCACCTATTTGTCAAAATATCAGCCAAGCATGCCCGAGTTGTTTTTTCAACCTGCACTGTATAATCAAACTCTTGAAGTCGGACCACCCACTTTGCTATTTTGTCAGAGATTTCCATATGTTGTAGTGCATAGGGAAACATATCCTCCACAGTGATGATCACAAACCTCTTTGGAAGTAAATATGGCAGAAATTCGGTTACTGCAAACATGAGGGCCAACACTAGTTGTTCCATGGAGGTGTAAGCCTTCTCTGGGGCTTTCATGAGGCGGCTAACAAAATACACAGGCCTTATGAAGGATGTTTTTGGATGTTTTTATAGGAGAGCAGCACTAATGGCCTCTTCTCCAACACTAGGGTTTACAAAGAATGTTTCTTCCCAACAAGGCTGGAGGATTATAGGAAGTGACCCCAACATTTTCTTTATCTCCTTAAAATGCCATTCACTTTGTTCACTCCATACAAGTGTTTCTTGGTGTGTCAGTTGTTGCTGCAGGGGATATATGGCCTGAGAGAGTAAGTGTATAAATCTACCCAAATATCTTAGCTTTTGTAAGAAGGAGACTAATTGTTTGATGGAGGTTGGGGAAGGTAGAGCTAGCAATGTTTCTACCTTATTTGGATCTACCTCAGTTCCTTCAATTGACACTACATGCCCTAGTAGTGTAACTTTGCTTTCCCAATGTGACATTTATCCTTATTTAGTTGTCCACCCAACCTAGCTAAGCGAGTAAATCCTTCATCAACCTTGCGTAGATGTATGTTCCTTGAGCCGTAAATACAAAAGTCATCTATGAAAACCCTTATGGACTTACCAAAGTAAGGTTGGAAAACCATATTCATGAATCGTTGAAAGGTTGCTGGGGCATTTGTGAGACCAAAGGGCATGACCCGAAAGGCAAAATAGCCCCATGGTGTGATGAAAGTGGTCTTCTTTTGATCCTCCTCTGCAATGCGATTTTGGAAGTAGCCAGAGTAGCCATCACACACCGTATACCGCTCATGTCCCGCTACTTCATTCAAGATTTCATCCTGAAATGGGAGAGGAAAGTGGTCCCTCTTTGTTGCAGCATTTAGTGGCTTGTAATCTATGCATACTCGCCACTTACCATTTTTCTTTGGCCTCACTACTACTTGGGGAGACCCATTCTGAATCTTCCACTGGGTATATGAATCCTGCATTCAAGATTCTCTTCACCTCCGTCAACAGTGCATCCTGTTGCACAACTCCCAGTCTTCTCAATCTTTGTACTACAGGTTTGCTTCCTTCTTTGAGTTGGATGTGATGCTTCACTGTAGTGACACCTGTAATGTGAGTATAATCAGAAATAAACAATGATGCATGCTTCTTGAGAACATTCACATAACCCTCCCTTTCTTCATCCTTTATATCCTTGGATATCATCTTCTTTAGGCTAGCATCCCACACATCTTCTCCTTGGATTCTTGGGTTGTCTTCTGATGAGGTAGGTTCCTTTAAGGTGACGCCCATAACTTCGAGAGTGCTATCACTCTCTCCACTTGAACTCTCTTCCTCTTCTACCGATGAGGAACATCCACTTGAGCTCCACTCATTAGCAGAGGTTTCTAGTTCAAGGTTCTCTTGACGCCCACTCTTCAAGTTGTAAACCACCTTTTGATTGTGGCCACCCACCTTACATGGCCTCAACTCCAGATCTCATGTTGCCCAATCTTGCCTAGCTCCGATGCCCATAAGCCAAGGTCTCCCTAGGATGAGGGGATATCCTTCTCCCTTTACTAGCATCACATAAACATCCACTGCTGCAGTGATTCAAAAAATAGAAACTCTCAAAGCTTTCACTACACCCACTTATGTGACCGCACCATTGTTGGCCATCTTTGCCCTAAAGGTTGAGGATTCCATTACTTTTAAACCTAATTGATGCATAAGCTTTTCTGTCATAACACAAATCTCTGCTCCACTATCGATGTATGTTTTTCGAATCCGTTGACCTTTGATTTGAGCCTCCACTAAAGGCACTATATCCTTGAGGCCATATGCCTTGATTGCACTAACCATTTTACCTTGCCTTGCCCTTGTGCTTACCATTTTTGACCATTGTCATCATAGCTTTGGAGAGGCATGAAGTAGTTGTGGCCAAGTAATTTTTGGCCCTTGAGAGCTCACGTCTGCTACCAGATCATAAGGTCGTGTCTGAGAACCCAAAGGGAAGTCGGAGATATCAATTTTAGACCTAGCTCGAGTCTTTCTCTTCTTCCCTTCATCTTTAGGTGCCTGTGATGTACTTGCCTCATTGATTGCTTCCTTGCTTGCCTAAGTTTGGACATGTACCTGCTTGATAGGCATGGTCTCTACTACATCTACCTTCATCTTACCTCTCGCTATTTCTTCTTGGAGCCTTCTATCCCTGACCACCTCCTCTATTTTTATGACAACATTTGGTTGAACAGCAGGGGTTTTAGCTTGAACATAAGGTGGTTGTAAAATTGCAGGTTGACTACTCTTGCTCTTGAGGTCCTAGCACGAGGAGGGCTTACTTGTTGTCGAGGACCTCTGGCAGGGTGGTCATATCTTCTAGGGTGAGGACAATTGTACATGCCATGTCCATTTTCTCCACAGTTGTAACACAACATCTCCCTTGCTTGTCGCCGCATTTGTGGTCGATTCCCACCATTCCCCTCGATAGGTCTTCTTGCACCTTGCACAAGATTCACTCTCAAACCCTCTAGTTGATTAGTAAGATTGTTTATTTGTTGGATCATGCCTTCTTGACCTCTAACAAGGCCTGGTGTATTAGATACATTTGGGGGAACTTGAGAGGCCTCCATAGTTGTGATGTTATTTCCCAATACTACTTAGCTAGCTTGGGCTTGGTAGAGAATCTTTCGATTCTTTTCCCTAGTGATTCTCAAAGCATCTTCAAAAGTGTTTGGAAATTTCACCTTTACCTTCTCCCTGAGCAATGGATACAAACCTGAAATAAATCGATCCTTTTGAAGGCAGTTTGGAGCTCTCTCTCCAGGGTTTAGTGAGTGTGACCACTACCCCCAAAGCTTCAAAAACCCTTCCTCATAAGTTGCATAACAATAAGGATCACTTTGATGGAGGGCCAAAAGCCGTTGCCATAACTCTTCAGCTAAGTTAGTTTGTTGAAATCTCTGCAAGAAAGCTGCCTTCAATCCTTTCCATTCAGCTCTTTGGGCCGGATTTACAGTTTGGAACCACATTCTAGCTTCTTCCTTGAGCACCAAAGGAAAAGCCCTCAACTTTAATGCTTCATCATCCCTCCCAAAGACAAGGAAGGCCATCTCAAGGTTGTCCAAAAAATCCACTACATTTTCTCCATTGCGCCCAAAGAAGCTTGGAAATGCCATGTTACCTTAGTAGAGTACAAAGATGAATACGTCTAGACATAAGTTATATTTTATGAGGGGAAGGATGAATGGGTTCACAGATGCATTGATTTCAGCAAGACGTCTAGGCCCCAGTATGCTTCTAATAATGCCTTGGAATCTAAGCTTTGTGCTGGCTACAATATGCACAATTTGCATAGCAAGTGGATGGATAGGTCCGTACAACTCGTTGTGATTCATGAGAAACTATTATAATAAGATAAAGACATGTACATTGAAGGATGCATTGTAGTCTAGCATTGGGAAGATTATAGGTTCTGGTGATACAAGAATCTCCCTTAATCTTTCAGCCCCAAAGTACATGACAAGACGCTGCTGGAAGAAGATCTTCCTACTGATGCATACATGAACTTGGATGTTTTGTACAGAGTGGAAGGTGTAGAAATTCGGGCCATTATTATTATTCATGAGTGGAAACTACTTAAGGGAGTAGAGGGAATGCACTTTCTTGAATTATGAAGGATTTTTCCCAGAGTGTTTCTTTCCGGAACCCACCAACTTTGCTATACGGAGAATTTGCTCACCAGTGATTGTTCTTGCCTTAGTATGTCCATCCTCGGCGACATATATTTCATAAGGTGTGATGGCCACCTTTTCAACCACACCCAACCTTCGAGCTAAGAACAGTTGAAGGTAGTCTTCATAATTTGCACTTCTACAAAACTCCACACCGTTCATGCGTAATTGTCCTCCTTTGATGTGGATTAGGCCAGAGAGAGAGAGGGATTTGATGATTTGGAGACGAGGACCTCTCGGAAGGGCCTTCACTTTGTTTGCAAAACACTCACCATAATTATGAGAACCTAGCAATTGATGGCAACATGATTTTTTTCGCTATGAGAGAATGGAATTTCTAAGGTGAACACCTTTTACTCGCATACGTGCCGTCATCTGATAGGCATACTTCCTTTCTTGGGCTTCCTTGGGAGACCATTGTGGGAGTCGTGGAATTCGACCAGCTTCAAAAAAAGTTGGTGAAGGCGTTGGAGAAGAGCCACTTGGGGCACTTGTTGTAGAGGATGCACCATGTGTTGTATTGTCCTGCATGGATGAGAATGTCCTCAGTGGGGGCACCAATTTATGATGAAGGAAATTCGGTATGGCAGCCTCTATACTATGCCAAACTCCCTTTTGCCACAAAGTGAATGAGGTAAGGGCACCACCTAGTCATGGAAGAGCGGACTAGGACGCTATACAAGAGGGAGAGGAGATTGTGAGGGAGAAGAGAGGAAAACTAAGAGAGGGAGAGAGTGAGTGAGTGAGTGAGTGAGAGAGAACTACAAAAAAATAGATGAATCAATAAACTTAAGAGATGGAGAACCCTCGGGACATAACCAATATACACAATATGGACACCAATATCATGGGCTTATTACATTGTAGAGCATACATAAGCTATAGTAAGGGAAGGAATTGCATAAGCTCATAAGGGAGAATGGGAAAGGCTCAATAGGGCTGAAGAAGGCCTCTTAGCTCTCTCTCTTCTTGAAAATGATAAAGGAGAAGGCCTCTTTATATAGGCCTTGAGGGTGTTTAGGGAGGAGGTTAAGATATGATAGGAATTATCATCACCAAAGCTGCATTAAGGCGGTTCCACCAATGTGGAAGCTCCATCTAGATGTTTTGTTGACTAATTTGTACTTAATCAAGCTCCATCATAGGTGAATTGTCTCCATTCTCCCCCTATAGCTTGAGTCCAAAAGCTCTCCTATAAAAAAAAATAGAGAATGTTCATAAAATAAGATCATATCTAGCAATGATGGAGAGAGAGTAGTGAGAATTCATACATTACTACTACAATTAAGGATGGTTTGAGGGTGATTTAGGAGGGTAATTCTAATGGTTTATTAGCTTGAGAGAGAGGAGAAGAGAGGGGAAATGGTTGGGAGTCTAATGAATGATGTTTTATGGAAGTGTTAGGTGTGGGGAAGAAAGTGTGGGTGTGTATAAAATTGGGAGGTGGTCTCCACCCCAGTTGGAAAAAGTTGGCATCCACCATTTTGGCCATATCTCCCGACTCATAGCTTCAAAAAATTATAAAAAAATACCAGCCAAAACTTCAGCTCACGTGCTACAACTGCCATGTTGAAAAGTTTTTTTTGGATCGGAGTGGAAGTATTTTTAAAAAATCTTACAAAATCATGTGCCTGATTTTTCTTCCACTAATGCTTCCAAGAAGGATCCCATTTGGATGAATTATCATAAGGCTCCAAAGTCATGACATTATGAGCCTCACATGCCCTTTGGATGGCTCCAAATCCATTTCATATCTTTTCTTTTCACTTTATATATTTTTCCTTCACCTTCCTCCATTGATCTTTACTCTTCACCCCTCCTTGGTAAACCGGTCCATGAAATATTTTCATCCAGTGATTTCTTGGATTTCCCAAGAGGTTGTTCCCATCCTCTTCTTTATTTCAAAGCTCCAAATGTACAAAAAATCAACAAAGTGTTAGACAAATATTTTTTTGTGATTTTCTCGGATCAGCATCTAAGTCCTCTAGCTCTTGAACATTATCTACTCAATGTCCACCCAAGGTATCATTTCAAAATTTTTTATTAATCCTTGCACATTATCTATTTTTTTGATGTCATTTTTTTCTTTATTTTATGAATAAACCAAGTCTTAGAATACAATCAAGTTTCACTAAGATAAGTAAATGTAAAGGGATCACAAAAAAGGATGCATCATGCATAAGTGAGTAACATAGTCTTCATAAGTAGTGCTATCTTGGGTTTTGTGGCAAAGGGGAAAGGGCACATGGTATATAAACTCAAAAGGAGTTTGTATAGGATGAAACACGCACCTCAAGAGTGGTATCATAAGTTTGATATATTCATCTAGCCTCAAGGCTACTGTAAGAGTCAATGGATCACTGCTTGTATACCATGAAGGCAATAGATGATGGCAACCTAATATTGTTGGTTTTGAATGTGGATGACATACTGATTTGCAAGGAGGGATGTTCATGCCTTGAATACCCTAAAGTAAAGCCTACATAGTGGCTTTGACATGAAGAATCTTGGTGGAGCAAATCATATTCCTAGGATCAAGATACTCAAGGATAGGTCAAAGGGTCTTCTCTATCTATCATAGTATGAACACCATATTGGGGAATATGAAAATTTCCCATAAGTTTGGGACACATGATCAAAACTTTGGATTTGTCATAACTTGAACACTATAACTCCAAATCAAGCACTCTATAGCTCAATAGATTCAATTTTTCAAGTGCTTTCCAATGATAGTCACATCATATGGCTTTGAGAGACTTATGGGCATGCTATCCAGATGGCACCTTTTTAGTATTCAAAAAATGGGAATTGGGAGGTTCCCAAAATCACTAATATTGTGTTTAGGAGTATGTATCCAAGATTTTGCAATGTTTCAATATGGAAGGGGGGAAGTGATTGGTATTCCATTGTCTCCATATGTAAAACTTAGTGTAAAGGAAAACCCTACATCTAATGATGAAAAGGTCGAAATAGCCAAGATTTAGTATGTTTGGCTATTGGTAGCTTGATGTATGTTATGGTTGCTACACATCTTGATATTGCATTTGTTGTGGGACTGGTTAGCAGCTACATGGTTGCTACACATCTTGATATTGCATTTGTTGTGGGACTGGTTAGCAGCTACATGGTAAATCCTAGCAAGAAGCATTGGGAAGTAGCGAAGGGTATCATGAGGTGCTAGGGCACAAAGAATTTGTGCATCTACTTTGGGAAGCATAAGACATCTATGGTTGGGTTTACATATGTAGACTATGCTGGTCATTCAAACTATAGGAAGTCTACTTCAGGATATGTATGCATCTTCACAAGAGGATCATTGTCTACTACAGAGATAGAGTATGTGGCTACCACTAAGGCATGCAAGGAGACTTTATGGCTCTCACATCTAGTGGGAGAACTTGGCATTACAAAGGTTCATGTCCTCCATTGTGATATTCAAAGTGCTATCATATTAGTACGGAATCATGTCTTTCACGCAAAGACAAAACACATATAGGTGAAGTATCATTTCATCTAGAGGTACTTTACAGCAAAAGTATTGAGTTTGTTAGGGTGCACATAGATGCTTGGGGAATTCACTATATGTATACCCTCTATATCATGTGTGTTCAAGGCCTATTTGTAAATATCCTTATCTGTGAATTTTCCCTTAACAAAACATAACCCTTTTCTATTCAATCTATAAGTAATGCCTTTATATAAAATCTTTTTGTATGTAAAAAATGTGTAAAATTTGTATTTTAAAAGTCCCTTGTATTGAACCCAAACGATATATAGATATATTTATGACTAAGCTCCTCGGGCATAGATGATAACCCTATAGAACTTCTTAGAAGGGTCTTCTAGCAGAGCAGTTTGCTCATTGCCACTAGATTATGGGAGTTGCATAGGTATAGATTTTTCAGCTTTATACATACTTAAACTTAGTTGATTCTTTCACTCTCTTTAGGCATGTTGCCTTTAGGTGGGAGGTTGTTGGGAATAAAGAACTATCGTGCCCACACCAACACTAGATGTGAATGTCCCTTTTCGAGACATTATACTATATTCTTATTTGAATGAATAAGTGGTACAGTCAAGTACCTAATTCTTGATTAACTTTCTTTTGTGCCATTTTAAAGTGCATTTTTTGGAACTCATTTTAATGAAAATTTATCACAAAATCTCCCTACAATTGTGTAAGCAATCTAAATGTAAATAGTAGGGGATTGTGAGGCTGAAATGGAAAGATGTTTGATTAAGTTGTTTATTTATTTTCATATCTTAGCATATAGTCCATGGTTCATAAAAGTTTTAAGGGTTTAGTATCCACGTGTTAGCTCGATGTGCTATTCCCTAGCAATGCATCACAATGCTAGTAGACAAAAATCATGAAAATATTATTTGTGCCTTCACATTGGCTAGTTTTTTGTTAAGTTGTTTGAGTAGAGAGTGCCATACACTTTTCATATGCAATATAAATATGTTATTAAAAGATAAGTTCTTGGATGCACTACAATTGTATGTCGAGGTGATGAGCAACGTTGAGAGTGTAATATTTCCCTTTGTGGTAGGATAGTAGGATATCTTGGAAAATCAATTAAGTGAGAAATACATGCAATCTCCTAGATTATTATATTTATATTATGAGAGGACTTTGTTATGCTTGTGTTCTATGTGTTAGATGATGCAACCTAGGATCAATCCTCCAGGTGTAGGAGAGCCATAGGAGTCACAACGTTCTACTTTGGAAGCTTTTTGTGCATGAATCAAGGAGTTGATCACTTGTATATTTGGGTACTCCCTCTGTTGGAGTTAGGATGGGAAAACTATTGGACCACAAATCAATACAAATGCATGATTTATTTAGAGTAGTGTATAATCTATTGATGCTCCTAGCCACAAGGCCATGAGGGCTAGAGCCCTAGAGTTAGTGTATGTTTTAGGTCTCTACAGGCAATGCCTTTGCCAAGAGCCACTGATAAGTGGCAGTTTTGGAACCTTCACTATAAGGGACATGTTATTTCTAGTTTCTAATTGAGTACCACCCTTGAAGTGGTAGATGTGAAATTAGGCTAATCAAAACCTCAATCATGAGTATGATAATCTAAAGCTAAACCCTTGGCTTGATTGACCATTGATGTATCTCATCAGGAAATCATGTAGTTGGTAAGTGGAAAAATCATTATAATGTAGTGAGTCACTACAAGAGGATAAAATCCCTCTCCTTTTTTCCTTTTAATTTCAGTCCATTTACCCTTTTTCCCACTTTCATCTCATTAAAATAAATAGAGTTTTATTTCTACCTTGCATGTCATGGCCATTTGATTAGTCTAGCATGCCATTGCCATCTTAAAAATGCCCATGAGGAAAAGCTTATACCAAGGGAGTTTTTAACCAAAAGAGAGGTGACCCTCCCTCATAATGAGAAACTAGGAGGGGTGCATAACCTCACTTTTAGGGGGGAAATTCGCACAGCCCCCAGGTCTCAAAGTCCATGTAGGTACCCACCTCACCCTTTTATCCCTCACACAGGTACTACACTATGGAGGACTAACGTTGGTATGGTGTCAGCAAATTTGGGCCTCACTTTGGCATCCTTATAATGATCCTACTTTATCTCAACATCATTATAGGTTTTAGAAGGTGTTTTCAACTTGAGAGAACTAAAATAGGGCATTTATTACACTTTATAGGGTTTATGATCGACTAGTGTATCCAATTTCAGATGGTATTTACCTTTTTCAAGTAGTTTTTAGTTAAATAGGGTCAAACAAGGAATTTCATATGAAAATTCATACTTTTATAGGTACTTATAGATGTTTTTCTCACTCTTGGAGTAGTATTACAGATCATGCAAGTACCCTACAGGTCTAATTCAAGATTTTTGGGAGTTTTGTATAAGAAAGGTCACTTACATGTGATCTAACAAGTGCAAATAAGGTCTAGATAGGCTGTAGAATAGTTCTAGACAAATCATTGAAATTGGTTCCAAGATCAATAAACTAGTTACAATAGAAAAATTTGCATTCAAGATGGCCAAGAACAAAAGAAAAGATCACACCTTGGAAACCATTAATGAAGATGCCAAGAGTTACCAATGAGAGCCTAATGAATCCAACCTTGGACTAAATCAACACCGAGAAGATTATGAGGGCATTGGTACTATTTATGCTCAACAAAGTCATCTCGAAAATGCAAAGTTTCATATATCTCAAGGTTCTAATAGGTACCAACAATTGTCTAAGGAGTTGATCAGCATGGATGAGGGGATTCTTGAGGGGTATATACATGCTTAACAAGTCAATTGATAGTAAATTTAATGAGCTGATTACTGTTATTAAGAACCTGGGAACCAAAATACAGGAAACACAACCTATAGTTGGTAGTGTTCCACCTCCAAAAGACCCATATTTCACTCCACTTCCTGATCCTACAATTTTCAAGAAAGGAAAGCATTCTAAAATCAAATATATATATCAACCTAATTCATATCAGCGCAACAAAAAATCAAGACCTTAATTCAACCAAAGGAATGACACTAGGCATGAAGAGGATGTAAGAATAGATGATGAAGAGCGTGTATGTGATCCTTTCTATAAATCATTCTATCCTCTGCCTGCTACCATGCCAAGACAATTAGAGGTCAACCTTGATGATAGACACAAGGATACACAAAGATCTATGCATGATCAACTTCCAAGAGAGCAACAATCATTTGAAAGACCCTCTAATCATGGCAATGGACAATCTCTTCATCAAGGGTTTGGTAGCATGGTAATTCCCATACTTTTCAGAGTTGCAGAAATTTGTTTATTCAGGTTCTGAGACTTGATCTTTGTCTTTCCCTTTTCATTTTTGTCATTCTTTCCTCTAGCTTTACTTCTCTATTTCTCTTTCCTTTTCTTCTTCCTGCTTCTAGATTTCCTTTCCTTATCTTCTAAATCATCAAAATCAGAATGTGAACTGTCAACTTTTGAATCTGAACTAGAGTCAGACTCTGAATTTGAGTGTGAATTTGAATCTATATCTGAATCTGAATCACTGCTATACTTCTTCTTCTTCTTCTTCTTCTTCTTCTTCTTCTTCTTCTTCTTCTGTTTGATAGTTCCCAATCTATTCTCTACTCTCGTAGCAGCTGCTACCAACAACTGATTAAATCCTCCTGCACCTCTAGGAATATATGTACTGGCTACTAGAGTTCTTAGGGATTCCCTCAACCCATTACAGAAATATTCCCCCAGCATCTCATTGGTTGGCCTTTCATTGGGTGCAAGTCTTCCATTCAAATCTGTGCATAATCCTCCACAAGAAGTCTCTTCTATTTCTTTGTTTTAAGCTTGTTTAGAATATCAATGGGTGTTTTTCACCTTTTGAATCTTTTCAAAAATGGTGTTTGTAATGCTTGTCTATGAGCAAAATTGCTGCTTTTTCACATCATCTCCATACAATACTCCTAGTCCACTTGCTTCCCATTTTGTGCTAAATTAAGCTACATGGGAATCAAGGTCTTCCTTTTTGGACTCACCCTTGAAGTTTGCAAATTTGACTTTGAGATTTGTTGGATTAGAGGGTTGTGCCATTGATCCTGGCTGTTGTGTTGCTGCAACCTTTCTTCTTGCTGGTTTTTTAGGCAATGGTTGAAACAGTTTTCTCCTTGCATGTCTCTCAATTTCAGACCATGCTGGCAGTCCCAAAAATCTATTTTTGTTTCTCTCCTCCTCACATGGTGTAACCTCTAATTGCTGATCGCTAACAACTTCTCCTGCTATATGAATAGGGCCTACTTCTTTAGTCTATACGTTGTCGTATTTCTGCGCATTTGAGGTGTGAAAACCACCCAAAAGTTGTGTGTGTGATTTGATAGTTTGTACATACTTAGTTGTTGTGTTTACATTTATTTTCTGCGTATGAGTATAGTGGCGAGCATGAAGGGTTGCTTTCAGTCTATGTTGAGCAGGGTCAAGGAGAGAAGACATTACAACTATACAAACAGATGCAAGAGGAGGGCATTTTCTCAAATCAGTAGACATTTAAGATCACATTTCAAGCATGTGGTGTCCTCATTGAGAAGGAAGATGTTATGAGCATGGATAGGAAACCAAGAAAAGTTTCTTCGGAAATTTTTTGAGCATTACATGCAGGTGCTCACAAGAAGGGGCTTTTTGCTGATGAGAAGGTTGGATATGATTTTGAAGGGGGATTGCTTGCAAAATTTCAATTAGCCCCTCAGGATTATCCTCGGTTTCACATGCCAATCAGTGGAGTCATTGGAAAGAATATCATGGTGCCTGGTCATCTGTACATGGTCAATCCTATTGCTATGAATAGCAAATATTGCAATGTTCTCACAGACAATAAGCGCGTAATCAATATCGTCAATAGCAAGGAATTTGAAAAGGTTTTAGTTTATGTAAGGATCTTCTCGCAAAAAAGAAAGTTGATTGTTTAAGATGATTTTTGTGGCAATTGGTGCAACAATGGTGGGAAGCATTACTTTCACTAGAAAGGAAGAGGCCTATTTTTAAAAGGGCCTTTTTGGGGGGGAAAAGGGGCTTAATGAAGAGGAGTGTAGAAAAACACGACGGAAGGAAATCAGAGAAAGAAGGAACAGGGGAAGGTAATCGGGATTGAGGAAAAAAAAAAGTGCTGTTGTGATCGAGGAAAAGAAAGAGAAAACATGATGAAGAGGAGTGACAACACAAACATGGATATGATACAAGGAGACCAGAAGGCTGCAATGAAACCATTGTTGCTAAATCAGAGGACTTAGAAAGTCCACACGCTGCTGCGACTGAGAAGAAACGAAAAAGCAGGACACAGAAGAGCTCAGAATGAAGATGAAGACGAGACTGTTGTTGTGACATTTAGCAAAGGGTGGAGGAATCCGCAGTTTCGACAGACTGTGATGACAAACTGAAGCTGCTAAAGTACGTGAGGAGATAAAAAACGATACTCAGTTGTGGGTGATGAAAAAGCTACGAATGAAGAAAAAGCATCATTGGAAGCCTTCCATGACGGACGACATAGAGCTCGGCAGGATGGTTGGAACAAATCAAAAGGTGGTGACGTTGTTAAACGGCCAATGATGAACGTCTGACTAGCGGAAGATGTTGAGGAGGAGGCAATCGAAAGGAACGATGAGTTGAAGACAGAAGAGAGAGTCGCAGTTGTCTGTGTAAGGAGGAGTTGCGCTGCTTCTACGCTGTGATGAATGGAAAAATCAAGTATGCAATCTTCTGAATCATTGTCTTCAGCACTATCCTCAACTTGCGCATCAACAATTCCGTCTTCTTCACCATCAAACAGATTGTCCAGTGCATCTGGTTTTATTGATCTTTTGGACTTCACCTATCTGAATTGTCCATGGACCATCATTCACCCTGCGTGATTCACAATATGAAAACGAGGCTTTGTTTTGTCCTGCGGATAGATTCAGAAGATTTATGAGTGCATTTGTAAGGTTTATCAGTGCATAATTGCCAGACAACACATCATCCTTCATCGTTCACTTCTGAATCACGAGTCCATATTTAGAGCAAAGAAAGAGCTTTTATGCCTTGATTTGTTGCATCTCCATTATCAGAGCAGCTATCCTTTTAAGTGGTTCACTTCTGCAACAAGAAAAGCCATTCTTCAATAAGAGGAAGCACTTTTCTTTTTATTCGATTGATTGAATCTCTTGTTGAAGAGTTTTACTCTACCTGCAAGGATTTCTGCTTCCTGAAAGATGCTATTCCGGATAGGCCCAAAGTGGAAGTCTTTGGCTGACTGAAAGTATGTCTCTCATGGATGGGCAGCGATTCCACTCCAGCCTCTTGTATCTTCCCTTGCTGTACTCATGGCAGAAGACCGAATTTGCACAGGCCCTGGACCATTCAGTTTACTTGTTGTTGGAGAGTTACATTACCTCAGAAATCAGATTGCAACTGCTGGTGGTATCATTGCTGCATAGATGAGGTCTTGTTGGGAGCTTGGCGGATCTATTACTACACACAAATCCTCTCATCTTGCTTATATGTATGATTGATCTTCTATCTTGAAATTTATCAAGGACTTCTGAAGTCGTGACATTGCTTTCGAAACCCTTCGACATCTTTGGTGAACCCGATGTGAAAGCGTTGCAGAAATTTCAGGATGGGAGATACTTCACAGCCTCTATTTCAGCCTCTTCTACAATTCCAGCTGTGTCCTCTTCTTCAGCTCCATCAATGACTGCTGCGTCAAGTACTTCAACAGAGGATCTAAAGCAGATTTTGCAGAATATGTCCATGTATATGCAGCTCCAAAATCAGCAGACACAATTGTATATGCAGCAGCAGCAACAATTGCATCAACAACAGTTGTCTCAGCAAAGGCAACTCTATTCGGAGCAGGAGAATGCAAACAGCGCGACTAAGGCTATTGAAGCAGTTGAGAATGAGAAGAAGCTATTTGATGGCCGTAATGTTTCAGCATATTTGAAGACATATGAGATCAAGATGGAGTTTTTTGGAGTTCCAGTTGGACTTATGAGTAAATACTTCCTTCGTCTTGTCACACCCGCTTTGAGGGCAAAAGTGACTGATCTTTTTATTCAAAATACACATTGGCAATATTTTAAGAAGGCCTTGAAAGAAGAATACTTCCTTGAGGACTTTGGTATGGCTACTCGGCGGTCATTCCGAGAGTGGGTCTACATGCCAAACAAAGGTCTAGCTGCTTCGGAGTTGATTCGAGAATTTGAGGAGAGGTATAGTCAGCATGATGCCATTGAACAAAGAGCATTGGATGTTGAAAAAGTTGAGCTTTTCTTGCAAGCTGCAGATCCTGCTCTTCAGGAAGAGTTGGGTGAACTTCTTGAGGATCGCACGAAGCCCATGGGACTTAAAACGGATTGGCAGGATGCCCAGGATGCAGTCTCGACTTTGACCAAGAGGAGGATATGGAAGACTCGCCTACAGAATGGTTCCATGACACCTACACCATCATCTGCTCCTACGCCTGCTTCTATCCCTGTTATTTCTTCTCCTCCTCAGCCAGTTTCTTGGCCTATGCCAGTTCCTACTATTTCCACTCCACCTATTCCTCCTATTCCACGACCGATGCCTACACCTTCTGCTCCAAAACCATCCGCTCCATCGGTGCCTACCTCTCTTGATGACATAATCAAAGGCATAACAGATTTGACACTGGAGTCAGTTAAAGCAGAGTTGGTGGGAAAATTGAAAGAGCAGCTTGCTTCGACTGCGCCTACTACTTCTTCTAGTGCTCCTACTGCACCTAGGAGTGCTCCTAGTGCACCTAGGAGAGATCGGAGATGTATTTGGTGCGATAGTACGGACATCAGCATTGCAGGGATTGTGAATCATTTCAGGATGCAAGGATGAAGAATTTGGTATATTGGGGACAAGATGGTAAGATTTGGTTGACTGAGACAGGAGCTCCACTTGCTACCAACTTTGGTAAAGGTGGAATGAAGAAGTTAGTGGATGACATGGCTGCGCGTACTTCTTATGTGACAGCTAGAGGTGATGCTTTTGCATATGGAGTCCAGATTGAGAAGGGATCAGAGACTTAGTCAACACTATGGACTTATGCTATGGAGACTGCAAACAAGGGAAAAATTCAGCAAACTGTTTTGACTAGTGCAGGCTCTAGCATCAGATCAGAGACAGGTTGGGATTCGCTTGTTGTGACAGGTACTCTATTTATGCTTATTTGGCTAAGTCTCAGGGAGTAGATGTACTTGTTGAGGAGAAGCGTAAGAGGGATGAAGAAAATCCAAGTGCAGCTAAGAAGACTAGAGGGGGTGAGTTTGTTACTCCACCTACTGCAGGACTGTCTTCAAGACTAGGGCCGGATCGACAGATGGAAGATACTCAAAAGAGAGAAAAGAGGCAAGAGCCTAGAGAGAGAAAGCAGCCAGGGTTTAGATTAATGTCCGATATTGAGACATCTACGAACATGAAGAAAATCTTTAATGATAAGATACTTGGTAGTGAGGTGACTTTCACTATTTCTGAGGTTTTGGGCATCTCCAAAAGAGAGTTTCAGGATCAGTTTCAGGAGGTCCTAAAGAGGAAAAGACATGCATTGCCTACCACTGATACACGGGGAGTTTTGATTGGGAGTTGGATGAGGATGAGGATGAGGTTATGGTTGAGAATGCTTCTATTTTTCCGCAGGTAGAGAAGAGGGTTCAGCCTATGCATTATGCTGAAATTGATGAGCCTGTCTTGATACCGCGTAGTCACTTTTCACGGAGCCATTCGGCTAGGGCAACTACAGAGACGATGGTAAAGATTGGAGAGAAACAGGTGCCTTATGTTGCATTGGTGGATCATGGTTCAGAGATTAATGTCATAGTTCGTGGAGTTTATGAGAGTAACAGATGGCCTATGGATGTAGAGCATGGGTGGCGTATGAGAGCCGCCAATAACACTGTAGATGATTTGTATGCTGCCTGTCCTAGTGTCAGTAGAGGAGGATTTCCATTTCTTTGTGCAGGATTCATGCTCTTATCCTATAATTCTTGGACAGCCATTCATCACAAAGATGCGCATGGAAACAAAGGTAATGGATGATGGATCTACTTATGCACGTAAATTCTGTAATATTTCTATATCCGTTTGCTGAAAGTACTTCAACGAACTTGTAGATAGGTAGAACAGCTTGCTGCGAACAACTTTCCAGTTCAGAGTTTTTGCATACGAACAAGTCTTCTATGAGTTTTAAGCACTAGTCAGTTCTGATTTAGTCTGACTTGCAGAGTTGCAGACTTAGCAGACTTGCAAAGTTGTTGACTTGCTGAACTTAGGCCGACTTGCAGAACTTGCAGAACTTGATTACCGTCGACTTGCGGAACTTAACTTCAGAAGTAAAGATGGTATGAGAGCAGTTCAGTTTATGACTGTGTGTGTGAACCATGTTAGAAACAGGGATAAAACCACCCAAAAGTTGTGTGTGTGATTTGATAGTTTGTACATACTTAGTTGTTGTGTTTACATTTATTTTCTGCATATGAGTATAGTGGCGAGCATGAAGGGTTGCTTTCAGTCTATGTTGAGCAGGGTCAAGGAGAGAAGACATTACAACTATACAAACAGATGCAAGAGGAGGGCATTTTCTCAAATCAGTAGACATTTAAGATCACATTTCAAGCATGTGGTGTCCTCATTGAGAAGGAATATGTTATGAGCATGGATAGGAAACCAAGAAAAGTTTCTTGGGAAATTTTCTGAGCATTACATGCAGATGCTCACAAGAAGGGGCTTTTTGCTGATGAGAAGGTTGGATATGATTTTGAAGGGGGATTGCTTGCAAAATTTTGATTAGCCCCTCAGGATTATCCTCGGTTTCACATGCCAATTAGTGGAGTCATTGGAAAGAATATCATGGTGCCTGGTCATCTGTACACAGTCAAGCCTATTGCTATGAATAGCAAATATTGCAATGTTTTCACAGACAATAAGGGTGTAATCAATATCATCAACAGCAAGGAATTTGGAAAGGTTTTAGTTTATGTAAAGATCTTCTCGCAGAAAAGAAAGTTAATTGTTTAAGATGGTTTTTGTGGCAATTGGTGCAACAATGGTGGGAAGCATTACTTTCACTAGAAAGGAAGAGGACTATTTTTAAAAGGGCCTTTTTGGGGGGGGGAAAGGGGCTTAATGAAGAGGAGTGCAAAAAAATAGGGCGGAAGGAAATCAGAGAAAGAAGGAACAGGGGAAGGTAATCGGGATTGAGGAAAAAAAAAAACTGCTGTTGTGATCGAGGAAAAGAAAGAGAAAACATGATGAAGAGGAGTGACAACACAAACATGGATGTGATACAAGGAGACCAGAAGGCTGCAATGAAACCATTGTTGCTAAATCAGATGACTTAGAAAGTCCACACGCTGCTGCGACTGAGAAGAAACGAAAAAGCAGGACACAGAAGAGCTCAGAATGAAGATGAAGACGAGACTGTTGTTGTGACATTTAGCAAAGGGTGGAGGAATCCGTAGTTTCGACAGACTGTGATGACAAACTGAAGCTGCTAAAGTACGTGAGGAGATCAGAAACGACACTCAGTTGTGGGTGATGAAAAAGGTACGAATGAAGAAAAAGCATCATTGGAAGCCTGCCATGACGGACGACATAGAGCTCGGCAGGATGGTTGGAACAAATCAAAAGGTGGTGACGTTGTTAAACGGCCAATGATGAACGTCTGACTAGCGGAAGATGTTGAGGAGGAGGCAATCGAAAGGAACGATGAGTTGAAGACAGAAGAGAGAGTCGCAGTTGTCTGTGTAAGGAGGAGTTGCGCTGCTTCTACGCTGTGATGAATGGAAAAATCAAGTATGCAATCTTCTGAATCATTGTCTTCAGCACTATCCTCAACTTGCGCATCAACGATTCCGTCTTCTTCACCATCAAACAGATTGTCCAGTGCATCTGGTTTTATTGATCTTTTGGACTTCACCTATCTGAACTGTCCATGGACCATCATTCACCCTGCGTGATTCACAATATGAAAACGAGGCTTTGTTTTGTCCTGCGGATAGATTCAGAAGATTTATGAGTGCATTTGTAAGGTTTATCAGTGCATAATTGCCAGACAACACATCATCCTTCATCGTTCACTTCTGAATCACGAGTCCATATTTAGAGCAAAGAAAGAGCTTTTATGCCTTGATTTGTTGCATCTCCATTATCAGAGCAGCTATCCTTTTAAGTGGTTCACTTCTGCAACAAGAAAAGCCATTCTTCAATAAGAGGAAGCACTTTTCTTTTTATTCGATTGATTGAATCTCTTGTTGAAGAGTTTTACTCTACCTGCAAGGATTTCTGCTTCCTGAAAGATGCTATCCCGGATAGGCCCAAAGTGGAAGTCTTTGGCTGACTGAAAGTATGTCTCTCGTGGATGGGCAGTGATTCCACTCCAGCCTCTTGTATCTTCCCTTGCTGTACTCACGGCAGAAGACCGAATTTGCACAGGCCCTGGACCATTCAGTTTACTTGTTGCTGGACAGTTACATTACCTCAGAAATCAGATTGCAATTGTTGGTGGTATGTCTGTGAAGGTGATGCAGTAGTTCCTGTACATGATTATGACTGTTGTTTATATGTTGGTATTGCTAACATGGAAGAGAAAGATGTGCCAAACATTGCTACAAGTCAGTTTGTCAGCTTATAAAGAATGCAAATGAATACATGGTTCTAGATCATTCCGTGACCAACCCTCGCCACCTCTGAAAGACATGCCTGCAACATTGACTATTGCTTGAGATATTGTTCACCTCATCATTTGGAATCAAATTCCCTATGGGTTTATGGTTAAGTCTGGGAATCCATAGATCCATCCTTTGGCTGATGCTGCTGAAAGTACAATGCTGAAATTTTTGTGTGTAGATGATAACCAGATTTGTACTAAAGGTTCCTATGTTGAAGGATGAATTCTATGCTCAGCTGAAACCTTGCTTTTGGTCATATCATTGCTGCATAGATGAGGTCTTGTTGGGAGCTTGGCGGATCTATTACTACACACAAATCCTCTCATCTTGCTTATATGTATGATTGATCTTCTATCTTGAAATTTATTAAGGACTTCTAAAGTCGCAACATTGCTTTCGAAACCCTTCAACAATGTCCTGATCACTCAGATATCCTAAATCCAAGATATCCACCTAACTGCCACTACTGGACCTTTGTTATTTCTTCTTCAGTTTCTCTTCGTGTTCTAATTTTGCCTGTAGCCTGGTATAATAGGTTCCAATACCTTCACCCCTGTATTTTTTAGCAAACATACACCATACACATGTTCTATCATCAGATTATTCTACTGTTGAGATCCACATGCACAATGTTCATAGTGATGACTTGCACATCCACAATTATTTTTCTTTCTTCCCCTGACCAATTTAGGTGTATAACTCAGTCCATAAGGTTGACGAAATTGCCCAAGACATTGATTATGCCAAATTTTCCTGAATACATTGCCCGTATACTTCAATCCAAAAGGAGCAACCTGCTTTATCTGTTCTTTCCACACTGCCTCCCTAACCTTTCTAATAATGTCCAGAGGTAGATCAGGAAATTGTGTGCTGAGAACTACCTGAATATATGCCTCAAACTCCTCATGTTCTGTTGTCCAATTCTGAAACTCCTATAACAGAGCCTGTGCAGCAAAGGATTCCCGTTCCTCCTCTTCAATAGTCCAATATTGAAATTCCTCAAGCCATGAATCCATTTCTGACTGTATTCTTTAATTCATGAACTTTCTGCACCTTTTCCATTTTGAAACATCCGCCTAATGCCCAAAGACTAATTTGCAGGATCGCCAAGTGTTAGGGGTCAAAAATCTTCCCCTAAGTTAACCCAAAATGGACATCTCTCTGATATAAAACAAATTCAGATTACGACTAATATTCGCCTTTTTGTCTTTGTCATCACGCACCATTGAACATCACTTCAACATACAGACCAGTTTTCCATTTCATAATTCATTTCACAATTCAGATACACTTTAAACCAAGATATGAAACATTGTATAAGACAAATTGAGACACAACGAGATTAATCTGTTTTGTATATTCCACATCTTCTGCTTACAAAACATCGATTACAAAAATTCCTGTTCTCTTGACTCAAATAGACACAGTTAGAAATCTCATGACTCCTCCTTCTAACTTCCCCAAAACGACTCATAATCTACTCATGAATTTTCATATCTAAACCATTACAAAGGTTTAAAACTGTTAATAGACCCCTAGGTTATGCCTTAATCATGCTTTTAACACACCCATGGACTCATCATATCACTATAAGGTAGATAAAATTTATTAACTTTTCAATGAAACTATCTATCAATTACCTTAGACCAACCAATTTGCCGTCATATTACCCTCAAGCCTTGTATTTTGCCTCATAAAATCCTTCAAGATATTCATAAAGTGCTGAAGAAAAAACATCCATTAAGCATGAATGATACCACATTTAGCTATCTCATCCACTATATGTACTATAAGATGTGTTTGGCTCTGTGAGCATGGTTTCTACGAAAATCTCCTTCACAAAATGCATTGCCTCAATCGCCAACACTATAGCATTGTAAAGTATTATGGATAAATTTTCTTTGAGATAATGTAGCTACAAGGAAACAAACATTAACAATTCATTAGCCAATTAAGTGAAACATGGTTTTCATTTTATGTGTCTCAAAATTCTTAGCTGGTATGTAGTCACACTACTTGACAAGATCCCTTGTCTTTTATAGTTTCTCATACTTTCTATGAAGCACAAAGTGAGATGGCACTTGGTATCATCTTAGTTGTAGATTGCAAGGTTTCTTAACTTGTCAAAATGTTTGATAATTTTAACTATATTGTTAATGAGAATATTCATAAGAATAATTATCTTACATGAAAGCTAGGACAACAATTTGTTTTAAGGGTAAAGGCATTTAGAACCGTATTGAAGGAGAAATGACAATGGCACCCAAAGTCCCTTATAGCAAAATGCTAGTACATGATAGATAAAGGCTAAGAAGAACTGGAAGTAGCACAAAGTAAAGTGATATATTGGTTAGTATCACAAATAATATGATGAGCTATTTGCAAGAATTAAAAAATGTTGTTATTCAATTTAAGAATTTCACAA